>NW_006991408.1:39762-52045 GCF_000164805.1 Carlito syrichta | reverse complement strand
TCTCGAACCCGCGGGCTCAGGCAATCCACTCACCTCAGCCTCCCAAAGGCGCGGGATTACAGGCTGAGCCACCGAACCTGGCTGGCAATACTTTCTAAACTGACCTATGGATTCAAAACAATCCCTATTAGAATCCCAGCTAATTTATCTGTAAAAATTGACAAGTTGACTGTAAAATTCATATGGAATTGCAAGGGACTCACAAGATCCAAAACAATTCTGAGAAAGAAAAACAAAGTAGGAGGACATAGACTTCCCAATTTAAAAAATTATCAGAAAACTACGGTAATCAAGACAGTGTAGTTCTGACACAAAGATAGACATATAAGCCAATGGAACGGAATTGAGAAAGAGACAAGAAATAAACCAATTCAGCTATGATCAACTGATTTCCTATTAATAGTTGCCAAGAACTATTAATAGGAAAAAAAAAATCATCTCAACAAATAGTGCTAGACAAATGGATAGCCACATGCAAAAGAATAAAATTGAACTTATACCTCATATCATATGCAAAAATTGACTCAAAATGGATCAGAGACCTAAAATTGTAAACCTGATAGAAAAAAACATAAGTTTCCATGACCTGAGGTTTGGCAAATAATTCTTAGGTATGATACCACGTGTACATCAAAGGAAAAAATAATTTGGATTTTATGTTTATTCTTCAGCAGACACCATCAAGCAAGTGAAATATCTGTAGAATGGGAGAAAATATTTACCATATATCTGGGAGGGATTTGTATCCAGAATATATAAAGAATTCTTACAACTCAATAATAAAATACAACCCAATTTTAAGTTGGGCAGAAGATCAGATATACATATCTCCAAGAAAGATAATACAAATGACCAATAAGCATATGAAATTAACTTTGACATTATTAACCAGGAGGCAAATGCAAATCAAATTGAAATGAGATACCATTTCACAACCACCAGGATGGATAGAATTAAAAAGTCAGATAATAACAAGTTTGGTGAGAATGTGAGTAAATCAGAACCCTCATTCACTGCTGGTAAGAATGTAAAATGGTGCATCCATTTTTAAAAAGTCTGATAGTTCCTCAAACAATTAAACATAGAATTATCATACGATCTGTTATTTCCATTTCTAGGTATATACCCAAGAGAGATGAAAACACATGTGCACATAAAAACTCATGCATGAATGTTGATGGCAGCATTATTTCTAATACACAACTGGAAATGACCCAAATGTCCAGAAACAAAATATGATATATCCATACAATTATATATTTTTCCATAAAAAGCAATGATACTGATATGTGCCATGACATGGATGCACCTTGAAAACATTGTGCTAAGTGAAAGAAACAACCACGAAAGACAACATAGGTTTTCCTTCACATGACAGTTCAAAATAAGAAAATCTTTACAGATACATTAGTGGTTGACTAGGGCTAAGGAGTTTGGGATGTAGGTATGAGGTGATAGCTAAAAGGCATGGAGTTTCTTTTTTGAGATGATCCAAATGTTCTAAAACTAAGTGGTAGTGGCTGTATAGATCTGTGAATATACTACAAACGGTTGAACTGCACACTTTGAGTGAATTGTAAGGTATACGAATTGTATCTCAACAAAGCTGTAGAATACTATCCAGTACAGCAGTTAATACTATTTATTTCTTCCTCAACTACATGACATTTAAAAGAATAATTATGCAATGTCATCATAGCACTCAGAAATCAACTTTTTTTAACATTTAAAAATGCTGAAGAAAATCATTAAAATTGTAAAATGTATCAAGGCCTTTAGGTGAGAATTTCCTTGTATTATTATTATAAGCAATCACCATCTTACACAGAATTTGTTATATAAAATTAAAAGATAATTGGTTCTATTTTATTGAAAATCAATGTTCTTAATATTAGTCTTAATGGTTTCTTTTCTTAGCAGAAAGATAATTTAAGCAAAAAATGTGTTCAACATGCAGTTTGGTAGTTTTAGTTTGTTATACTTTGTTCATGTCATCTTCTTTTATATACCACTTTACACAATATTTAGAGTATCCCTTTCCAAATGTGAGATAAAATAATTTTGCAGAAATAAGAGAGCACTTTTATATAGGATTGTAATTGTAATGATAAATACAGGAAAAATATCCTTCTTATCTGCAAACTCAAGGCTTTTTTTCTTTTCAATCAAAATATTTTGGTTTGTAACAGATTTTAAACCTAAATATGTGGTTATCTGTTTCAGAAAATAATGCCCAAGGAAGAATGGGGAAGAATTAGCACAGTAATGACTGGGTATTCAGTTTCAATTATTTCTATAATATCCACATTTATAAAGGGAAGCTGGTGGCCATTCTCCTTTTTGTCCATGATCAGCTGAAAATGAAAAAGGTAAACGATACTCCAATTAGTCTTCTAGAAGGATGCCCAGAGGGTTCCACATATGGAAACCTCTGTCTATATTCTCCGGGTATTCCTTATCGGTAGGGATTACAGTCTGAGGCACAGGTAGAATATTCCATGAGATTCAAAGGGGGGCCTACCAAAAGTCAGAATTTATTTATAAAATATTGTGCATTTATTCTTATATGTCTAAACTTCAGTTACCTTCAAAGTACTCTCTATTGGATACACCTATCAAGATACTTTTTCCACTGCTCAAAACAGTTTTTGAACTTGTCAATTTTGATGCCTTTTAGTGCTTCTGCCATTTTTTGTTTCACCTCTTCCACACGAGCAAATCGTTTCCCTTTGAGGACTTTTTTTCATTTGGGGAAACAAAAAAAGGTGCTTGGGATGAGATCAGGTGAATAGGGAGGGAGAGGCATGGGAGTCATGCTGTGTTGGGTCAAAAACTGCTGAATACTCAGCACAGTGTGGTCAGGTTGCTTGTGTAAATCACTCATTGTGAAATAGGCAAACCCGTTGAATCTTAAAAAAAAAAAAAAAAATTCATTGAAGCCAAACACAGCCTTCCACAACACTAGCTGGCACACTGATGCTGATGCATTCCTAGAACACTTACATGAGGGGAGGGGGAGGGGGGGAATCTGTACTGTAAGGTGCCCACCCTCCCCCAGAATAATTCTGTTTTTTGGGAGTCCTCCTTCATACATGTTAATGATAAATAATATAAATGGTGCTTATGGTTAAGGAGTTCAAGAATGACTTTATAATGATTCTGTTTTTATGTTTCTGCATCATGAATCAATAATGCAGGAACAATCTTGCATAAAATAACACTGCACGACCAGGACGAGGACTTGACTTACATTTTTTAAATTTTTCTTAATTTTTTTTTTTTAATTGGAGTCTCACTCTGTCGCCTAGTCTAGAGGGCAGTGGCACATTTTTGGCCACTGCAGCCAGGACCTGCTGGGCTTAGGTGATCCTTTCGCCTCAGCCTTCCAAGTAGTTAGAACTACAGGCGCGCACCACCACACCCGGCTAATTTTTTGATTTATTGTAGAGATGAGGTTTTGCCAAGTTGTCCAGGCTGGTCTTGAACTCCTGGGCTCAGGCAATCCTCTTGTCTTGGCCTCCCAAAGTGCTGGGATTACAGGCTGACTCACTGCTCCCAGCCTTGATTTACATTTTAGAAGAATATTCAGTTAGTTAATATAACAACACAGTAAATAATGGTTTCCAGAGTTGATGCATTTACTTGCTGCTTTTCCATACCAGACCTGACACACAAGATCCAAATGTTGCTGTTTTCCTTTTCTTTGGCAAATGAGATTTTTCAGACATCATTGCTTAGTGACTTTTAACATATGTAGCTTAATCTAAAAGAAAATAATCAGTGAGCCTTCCCAGCCACTTAATATCCCTAGGCCAAATAGTCTTGAATCAAAGCAGCTCAGTCTAAATCAGATGAAAAGGTCATAGACAAACTATGTAGGCATCTGGATATCTGGGAGGGTTTGAGTGATGGAGCACGGCTTACGCGTAGGTCCTAACTGGACAATCAGAGCTCATTCCCAAGACATAGTCTATTGATTCAGAAGTTGAATGTTCCTTGATTATGAAATAACTGATAATGACAGCTCAGATGTCTTTTTTCTTCAAGCATTCAGTTGGAAAACATTCACTATCAGGTGAGAGTTTCAGGAAGAATTTATAAAGTACCATTAATCAGCACTTGAGCTGAATTCTCTATTTACCAGTAATTTCATGCAGTAATTCAAACATGGAGTTGTAAGAAGCTGTCAGGTCAACCTTACTAAAACCCAATGGCCTGACTTTGGACATACTGATAGCTAACTTAGAAGGGATTCCAGGTCCTTCAGTCCTGATGGAGGCTCTCACCACCCCACCACCAGTCTGTTTTCCATGATTATCAAAGTGTGGTCCCAGACTCAGCTGCTTCAACATCACCTGGCAAGTTGTTAGAAATGCAAATACTAGAAATGCAAACCTCAGTCCTGTCCTGCTGACTCAGAAACTTTGAGGGGATGGGGCACAGCAATCTATGTTTCATAAACCCTCCACATAATTCTAAGGCACATTAGTGCTTAAGAACTACTTCTATATTTGCCCCAATAACTGGTTTTCCTAATAGACTCCAGTGCATATCAAGACACAAATACTTTCTGAAATAAAAATTCTAATTACATACCATAAAGGTTAAGTATGCAAGTAAATTGTCTTGCATCCTAGTTGTTTGAAAAATGCCTATACTCAGGGAGGTCTGGTGAAGACCATAGCACATGGGGAACTTACAGCATTTGTAACTATCACACAACCTTGGTTTTCTCAAGGTAAGCTGCTCATTCAAATACTAGTCAAACAACTAATGAACTGTTGGCTGACATCACCACAGGAAATGGAATATTTACCTAAAATGAACATTTTAATTAATTCAGAACACCATCTACTCATTTTCTCCAGGCCTATAATAACCTTCTCATCAGCACAGAACTGTGGTATTTTTAAGTAAAAAGCCATTGTTTAAAAAGGAAAAAAAACCCCAAAAAACCTTGCTTCATCATCTAAGATTCTGATTTTGCTGTTTAACTAGTAAGTTCTGTTTCCCTGAAGTCTTTGCCGACTCTAGCTTACCAAGAGATTTCTGCCTTTAATTCACCCACTCAAGCTCATTTGAGCAGCACATTTTCAGCAAGTTTTCACTCAATTTTCACATTGTCTGATTCAGCCAAACCAGTCACTAGAAGCTTATATAGGATTGAAACATTTGCATTCTCTTACATTGTGGTCCAAAGATAAATTCTCCATCTAGCTAAATTAAAATCACAACACAAACTACTAAAGCGCTAATGACACCCCAGGGATGATTTCCTGTAAACGTGTCCTCTTACTCAATCGTATGAGGTAGAGAACACAGGGAACCTTGTATTCAAGCCATACAGGTTAGGAATAAGAACCCCCTCTTTCATCCTCTTTCATGTTAACAGTGGGCTGCATTTTGGCTTCATTCATTAAGCAAAGGGAATGCATGACAAGGCTTTTGGCAGGGTGCATGGGACAAGACCCCACATCTCATGTGCTTCAGGTACCCTGAAGCTCTTCCTTCACTTCCCACCCACTCTGTACATTCTCACCTCCTTCCTTGTAGCCTCCCAGGAGTGCGTTCAGCTAATTTGTTTTCGTGGGGGAATGAACAGGTGTCCCTTGTGAACAGAACATGGCTGATTGGTGTTGCCAGAATTAAAATAGCCCCAAAGGGAAGCAATCGGTAGGGTGAACTATGTGCAAAATACAGTCAAGGAAAGCAGCCTTGTTTAATTTAAAGAGCAACGCAAAGTTTTATTTTATTAGCGACATACCTGAAGGAATTTTGCTCCCACTTCAGACTCTGTTTAATCCCAAGAACATGAGCACTGAAGGCTGGGGCTGACAGCTGCCAGAGATGATGTTTTGACAAATTCAGGGGGATGTTTCACGCAGCCTGACAAGGAGTATGCATTAGGTCCACACAACTTTTACTTCATTCATTTTCCTGCAGTTGCCAGTCCCTCTCCATCTTCTTTCAGGGGTCATCATCACTAGATTTTATAAGAATTTCTTTACATAGCATTTCTGTTCTAATGCTGTATTTGTGTTTCTGAAATAATTTAAGTTCTGCAAAATGATATACCAAAAACTACAGAACTTTTGGGAAAAAAATAGGGTTATAGTGAACCATTCAAAACCTATAAAACTTTGTCATCAGAGAAAAAAACAAAAATGATAGCAATTCTAATTAAAATATTGGCACAGTTAAGTCTCCGCTGACATTTGTACCTAGTTTCAGTCCAAACATCAGTATAGCCTGATATGCCAGGACTCATATTCTTTTTCCTCAGGATGTAGGTCCTTGAAGACATTTGCTTCATTAACCTAAAAAAAATGATCTGGAAGTTACGTTTTACCTCAGTCAATTTTTGTTGACATAGGAAAACAATGCCTTTGTAACTTCTTCATCTGAATTTGTAACTTCTCCAGATAAGGGACATAGTGCACTGGTTCTCAAAGTGTTGCTCTCAGACCAGCAGCTTCAAACAAAAATTTGTTAGAATTGCAAATCATTGTCTCATACTTCAGACCCACTGAATCAGAAATGAACTGGGAGTGGAGGTTAGAGAGAGGGAGCACAAACATCTGTAGTTGAACAATTTTTCCAGGTGACTTTGATGTAGTGAATGTCTCAGAACTGTTGACATGCTGGGAAATGTTACTGTTCTCGAAGCCACTTCTTACAGAAGGCATTTCTGTATAATTTAATTTTTTTTCCATAAAGCCTTCCATATACTATTGATAAGACTTTGATTTAATTGTAAGAGAGTTGACTCCTGGTCTTGTCAGAACATTATCACACTAGGAAAATCATCTATTTAGGTCAGGTGTGGTGGCTCAAGTCTGTAATCACAGCACTTTGGAAGGCCAAGGCGAGAGGATTACCTGAGCCCAGGGGTTCGAGACCAGCCTGGGCAGTCTGATGAGACCTCATCTCTACAACATACAAAAAAATTTGCCACACATGGTACCACACGCTTGTAATGCCGGCTACTTGAAAGGCTGAGGCAGAAGGATCGCCTGAGTCCAGCAGATCTACGCTGGGATGACCATGAGTGTGCCCTGCACTCCAGCCTGGGTGACAGAGTGAGAGTCTGACTCAAAAAAAAAAAAAAAAAGAAAGAAAGAAAAGAAAAGAAAAAGCACCTATTTAACGTCATCAAGAAAATTTACACAAGTTTTCTACTGATCTGTGAACTGATTTACATTAAATAATCTCATGTAATTAATGATTTACATTAAATAATCTCATGTGAATAATCATTAAATAATCTACACAGCCTGATAGAAAGAGTTGTTAGGGGTACAGTAGAAAAAGCATTGACTTTAGAGAGCAACTGAAAGAGTTTGAAAAGTCACTCTGTCTCCCTAAACCTCTCATCTTTCACCTACAAATCAGGCATAGTAACCCCTGTGTCATGAAATGTCAATGTGTCTGATTGAGATGATGTACATAAAATGTCTAGTATACAGCAGATGCACGAGTCAATTTCAATTTCCCATTCTTCATTGTTTTTCTCATAAAACACTTTTTTAAAGAGAAAATTTGCCAGGCTCGGTGACTCAGCCTGTAATCCCAGCACTTTGGTAGGCCAAGCGAGTGGATTGCCTGAGCCCGTGGGCTTGAGACTCACCTGGGCAACTTGGCGAGACCTTGTCTCTACAATAAATCAGAAATTAGCCTGTAGTTCCGGCTACTCAGAAGGCTGAGGCGGAAGGATCGCTGGAGCCCAGCAGGTCAAGGCTGCGGTGACTGGGAGCGTGCCATTGCACTCCAGTCTGGGCGACAGAGTGAGACTCCAACTCAAAAAAATAAAAAATAAAAAAAATAAATAATGAAAAAATGAAAAAAATAAGAATAAAAAAGAAAATTTAAAATAGAGGCAGAATACATTGATAGATATCTGATATTTGATTTCGTTCAAGGTTGTTCTATTTTTTTCCATGTCTGGTTCTTGTTGGTCCTGACTTATGTCAGGCTGAGATATGTAATGTGAATCAAATTAAAAGTGAAAACTCTAACGAATGGGACTGCATTATTGTCTGCAAAGTTACCAACAGTTATTTTGGAAGTGAAATAAATCATTTAATAATTATGAAGATGCCTCAAATATTATAATGTTATAAAGGCTGTTGATTGTTGCACAAATAACAGCAATTTATTTTAAACATTTACAAATATTCTAGTAGTAGTGTTATTAGTAGATGTTAAAGTAGTAGTTCTGATAATATTACTGCAAGAGCAACACTTTTATGTTATATCTGTGAAGGAAGCAGCAAAATCTGTCATGGCCACAGCTATATTATTTCCTGGCACCTGACACGGTATCAGGAACTAACTATGTGTTCAACAAATATTTGTGGAATGAATAAATGTCATGTTTTAGGTAATTCAAAGTAATTTCATACACATCTCACCTCAATCCTCATAACACCCATACTTGGTAGGCTGAGAAGATTATTAATTCTATTTTATAAATAAATAAGAAGACTCATAAAGGTAAAACGATAGACACAGACACTAAGAAAAGTAAAGGTCAAGGTCTCAAAACTTGGCAGAGCTTCTGAATTTCACAACTGAGACTCTACAGAGACACAATTTGCTCTGAAATATTTACAGTCTGCATACGAGTTATCTTCTAAATTGGCTCTCTCCTCCTAGAGGTTCATATTCGATGCTTTGTGCAGGTGGCTGCCAACATACGCTTTGACCAAAACACTGGGATCGGAGATCCTGCGTGAAAGCATTCAAGAAAGGATAAGAGAAAATTGAATTTTCCCTGTGGGCTTAGTCAGAACCGAAAATTCCTAATATTATATTATTTTTATATAAAATAAATAATTCTAGAACTTCAGGTAGAATAGACTTCTCTCAAAGTAATGCCACTTCTCCGCCCTTAGTGCTACACCATTGAACCCATGATCTTAGTGAGGGAGGGCCATTTTCATTTGTTTTGGTATGCATGATGTTATGTTTTGTTGTTAGGCAAATCAGCAGTCTAGAGAAATACTGGTTATGAACAGATTCTTCATAATTTTACCAGTATAGGTAAAATATGGGTGACTTCCCCAGTGAGAATAAGCCAATAGCTATGGAATTAAGAGTCAAGGAACTGAGCAAAATCTGTGAGATGAGGAAATCCAAGAGGCACAGAATCAAACACTATTGAGTTAAGAAAACAGTAGCTGCAATTGTAAACCACACAGCAGTATCTGAATAGGTATAGGATATAAAACAGATGATTGCATCTTCACTGATAATATGGAAGACAATGAAATACAGAGACATTCAAGTAGAAAGGGTGGAAATTATTTATACAGCTTAATTTAAAATGTTCTTTGTTTATTCTTCCTAAAAGCACTTGATTTCTCCTAGTGCCAGTAAAAGTAAATAACATTAGCAAGTAAATAGTATTCCAGTCCAGTGTAAAATTATACCTAAATATAAAGGATGAAATTTGTACCCAAGACTTCTTTCTTCTCTCTTTTTCCTAGAAGATGTTTTATTAAAGTCATTTTGTTTGCTTGAAATTTAAATTTTGTAGTTTGACTAAAAAAATGCACATCTAACATGGAGACCTGGAGCTCAGAGATCCTTCCAAAGAAGGCCAGTCAACATTCTGCCCTTGCTGAGGCTTTGTGGATTTGATTTTAGTTTGCTTGGGTTATCTCAAAATCTCAGCATATCTTTCTGAACGTTTGAAAGAATTAGAAGTAGTTAACATTTAGAAACTGCATTAAATATAGTGTATTTAAATCTGAAACATTGAGGAGATTTTTTTTGTGAGCTAAGAGCTGATCTTGTTGGATAAGAAAAAAATAGAAAGCATTATTATCTCCCACTCCAATTCATTTGAAGCTGAGGAAAATCTCATTCGATTTTGTTCAAATTATGCTCTGGCTTTGTTTGAATGATATATGCTATTTGAGAAAATGAGAGAGATGATCAGTGCTCAGTTAATAGCCCATGAAGTGATGTGCTTGCTTGTGTGTGTGTGTGTGTGTGTGTGTGTGTGTGTGTGTGTGTACGTGCACACACATGTGCATGAGCTTTTACTAAAGGGATGGCTTTTTTTTTGTGCAAAATACCATAGTTAAGATTGTAGTTTAGGGGATAAAAAGAGTTTTTATGTTTAGGTTTAGTGGAAATAACCTTAAGTAGAAATTGACTTGTGGCACAATTACCATTTAAATTAATTTAGCCTTTCCCATGCACAAGAGGTGGTGGACACACCATGTTAATAGCCCTCTAAATTATTGTTTCGTGTTTTTTGGTACTGGAGTTGAAAAGCCCTTTTAAATCACATGGTATGTCAAAGTCAAGTATTTTATTCAGTTTGGTTTCCAATTAAAGTTAAAAGAGGGCTGGTCAGTCAGCCACTGGAATGTAATATATATATTGAACAGGAACACTTTTATCCTGAACTTTTGTCCCTGAAAATGATGGGAAATTGTCCTTAGAAAGAAACAAGTTTCTGCAAAAAAGTCCTGCCAGGTCAAGGAAAAATTCCAAGGTGGTAAGGTATGACATTGGCAACTATTGTTCCCACCCTATACTACTTCCCCTTCTTTCCCCTTCTAAGGTCCAGGCTGGGCCACTAAGGTACTGCACTGGGCAGCTCTAATGCTTGGTCTAGCCAAGATCCTCTCTTCTTCTATCTTAGAAAGAGAGACCCTGTGTACCTAGCCCCTCAAATCTTCCATCCCACTGAGTCCCGTCTTGCTTTCTATTCTTTCAGGTCTTATGCACTATAGAACAATGGGTGAGATTATAAAAGTGGGGAGATGAGTGCCCCACCAACTCCAAAATCCCAGCTGAAACATTTGTACTTTCACTGGACCTCCAGAAGGACATTCCAGAACATTAAAGAATGTCTTAGTTTGGTAAGACTTCCCATTGTGGTTAGACATAGGAAGCAAAAACCACATTGTCAAGCAAGAGTCCCTCTGTAATCTCTTGAATTTATTCATTCAATTATTCACTTATTCATAGTCATTTTTTTAATTCAACAAACATTTTTCAAACAATGTATTAGGTGCCCATTGTTGCTGTAACAAATTGCCACAAACTCTGTGGTTTAAAACAAACACAAATTGATTTTGTTACAGCACCGGAGAAGAGAAGTTTAAATTTAGTTTCATTGTGCAAAGGTCAGTCTCTGCAGAGTAGGTTTCTTTAGAAAGCTCTGAAAAGACAATCTGTTTCCTTGCCTTTTTCTGTTTGAAGAGCGCCTCTGCATTCCCTGGCTTGTGACCACTTCTTCCATCTTCAAAGCACACCATTTCAGTCTCTGAATCTGTGATTACATTGTCTTTTCCTTTAACCCTGATTCTTTCTGTCTCCCTTTTATAAGGACTGTTTAATTACATCAGGCCCATCAAAATTTAGGATAATTTCATCTTAAGATCCTTAATTTAATTACACTCACAATATTCCTGTTATTATATGAGGCAACATTCACAGGGGAATAGGACATGAATGTATTGAGGGGCGGGGCTGTTAGGCAGTTCACCACAAGCATGGTTTTGGTGCCTGCTGTAAGCAATGCAAAACCCATCAGATTCAAGTCTATCTCAACAGTCTTATGGTGTACTTTTTGGAAGATTATATATATGTAAAACAGATAAAAAGATATGCAGTAAGGTCAATACAGATGGAAAACAAGGATGTTAAGAAGAGGGAGAAATTGTTTCTATGTAAGGACAAGTGGTAGAGTTCTACCAAAATGGGCTTTGACACGTGAAGAAAAATAATGCAGTCATAAGGATAAAAAAATCCAGGAAGAAGTTAAACAAATAATTGTTCAGGATGGCTGAACAAATCATGCCTAAAATTGTATGTAAAATGGAATAATTGGAAATAAGTGTTAGAGAATAGTTCTTGAATACTAGGCAAGGGAACTGGGATTAGATTGGGTAGACAGCAGGAAAGCCATTGAAACAACATTCCAACAACAGAGATGATAGAAATACGTGGCTGGTGACAGTAAAGTGCATCTCAGGCATTTGCGCTTTGTGGTCTGCACATACAGATGTGAGTCCAACCTCAACAAGGAGCAAAAGGTCAAATAAGTCATGATGCCAAGGGACTGAAACTTGAGAAATGGACTATAATACATGCTCTTTCTTGGTTCTATGCACATCGTATATGTTGATGTAGAATCAAAAGAATGCATTAAAATCAAAGACTACTCCTCCAGCCAGTCAGATACTCCCTTCATCCAGTCCTCTTAAGGCTTAAGATTAGGGCTAGTAGCATTTGATCTTCTTTGTGATGTAGTTTTTTTTTT
>NW_006991408.1:38485-39742 GCF_000164805.1 Carlito syrichta | reverse complement strand
AAAAAAAAAAAAAACAAAACCCCACAGCTAACATCAGACTTATTGGTAAAGAAAAGGATGCTTTCTCTCTAAGATCAGAAACAAGACAAGGATATTTGCTCTTGCCACTTCTATTTCACATTGTACTGGAGGTTCAAGTCAGGGAAATTAGGCAAGAAAAAGAAATAAAAGTTATACAGTTGGGAAATAAAGAAATAAAATCATCTCTATTCAAAGATGATATGATCTAGTTTGTAGAAAATTCTAAGAAATTCCTCAGAATACTATTAGAAATAATAAACAAATTCAGCAAGTTTACAGGCTCACTGTACAAAATCAGTTGTATTTCTATACACTAAAAATGAACAGTCTGAAAATGAAAATAAAATGATTTAATTTGCAGTAGCAACAAAAACAATAAATACTTAGGAAAAAATTTCAAATAAAGGAGTACAAAACCTGCACTATGAAAACTAAAACGTAATTGAATCATGAGAAGTCCTCAAAAACAAATGCAGTAAAAACTAAGATTGACAGGTGGAAACTTATCAAGTTAAAAATCTTCTGCACAGCAAAAGAAGTCACCAAGAGAGTAAAGAGGCAATTCTTTATTGGGAAAAATGGGAATGAGAAAAAAAAAAAAAACAAAAAAAAACAAATCCAAAACTAGCAGAAGAAAAGAAATTATAAGAATCAGAGCAAAACAAAACAAAATTGAAATTTAAAAAAAAATTCAAAGAATACATGAAATAAAAAGTTGGTTCTTTGAAAACATAAGCAAAAATAATAGGCCACTATCTAAATTAAGTAAGAAAAGCAAAAACCTAATATCCAGAATCTATAAGGAACTCAGATGAATTGACAGAAACAGAACAAAACATAGGACCCTATTAAAAAGCAGGCAAAGGGCATGAACAGATACTTTTCAGAGGAAGACATAAAATTATCCAACAAACATATAAAAAATGTATGGTACTCCTCTAAGGATAGACAGATCAATGGAATAGAATAAAGAGTTCAGAAATGAGCCCATACCTCTATGGTCAATTGACTTTTCAATGGGGAAAAAATAGTCTTCTCAACAAATGTTGCTGAACAACTGGGCAGCCACATATTAAAGAATAAAGTTGGGCTTCTACCTCACACCATATAGAAAAGTTAGCTCAAAATGTTTAAGAGAGTTAAATTTAAGAGTTAAAAGTATAAAATTATTCAGAAAGAGCATAAGAGTAAATCTTTGTGACCTTGGATTTGACAATGATTTCTTAGATATGACAC
>NW_006991408.1:25056-38465 GCF_000164805.1 Carlito syrichta | reverse complement strand
CAGTCATAAGGATAAAAAAATCCAGGAAGAAGTTAAACAAATAATTGTTCAGGATGGCTGAACAAATCATGCCTAAAATTGTATGTAAAATGGAATAATTGGAAATAAGTGTTAGAGAATAGTTTCTTGAATACTAGGCAAGGGAACTGGGATTAGATTGGGTAGACAGCAGGAAAGCCATTGAAACAACATTCCAACAACAGAGATGATAGAAATACGTGTCTGGTGACAGTAAAGTGCATCTCAGGCATTTGCGCTTTGTGGTCTGCACATACAGATGTGAGTCCAACCTCAACAAGGAGCAAAAGGTCAAATAAGTCATGATGCCAAGGGACTGAAACTTGAGAAATGGACTATAATACATGCTCTTTCTTGGTTCTATGCACATCGTATATGTTGATGTAGAATCAAAAGAATGCATTAAAATCAAAGACTACTCCTCCAGCCAGTCAGATACTCCCTTCATCCAGTCCTCTTAAGGCTTAAGATTAGGGCTAGTAGCATTTGATCTTCTTTGTGATGTAGTTTTTTTTTTTGTTTTTTTTTTGAGTTGGAGTCTCACTCTGTCACCCAGACTGGAGTGCAGTGGCCGCTCCCAGCCACCGCAGCCTCAACCTGCTGGGCTCCATGATCCTTTCGTCTCAGCCTTCCAAGTAGCTGGAACACAGGCACGCGCTACCATGCCCGGCTAATTTTTTTTGATTTATTGTTGAGATGAGGTCTCACCAAGTTGCCCAAGTGGATCTCGAACCTGCAGGCTCAGGCAATCCACTCACCTCAGCCTCCCAAGGCGCGGGATTACAGTCTGAGCCACCGAGCCCAGCTGTGATGCAATTTTAAAGAAAAAAAAAATCCATGGCATTTTTAGTGAGAAGACCATCATATCCAAGGGGAATCTCAGAAGGTTTGCTGAAAAATAAACTCACAAAAGGCAGATTAATTGGAAAAAAGGCATACACATTTATTTAACATATACACACAAGCACCTTCAGAATGAAGACCCAGAGACACAAGGGAAACTGTCCGTTTTTACGTTTAGGTTCAACCAAGTTAGGATAGCCATGTAGAGGTATGATTGAACAAAAAGGGTATGATCTAATATTACTAAGCATTACTACTTACTAGTGTTGGGGGCGCAGAATACCCCCAGAATGAAGGCCTCACAAGCAGCCTCAGGAGACAAAATTTTTCTCTGACATTTTCCTGTCCTCCAGTTTCTCAGTTCCATTCTCCCCCAAGGCTAGCCATAGAAACTAGAATCTCTCTTCCCCAAGGTGAGCCATAAAAACTAGAACTCCTTTTCCCCAAAGCCATCCATAAACCCTAAAAATATTCCTCTAACTTTCCCTCTATCTTTCTGTGTAAAAACTGGCCATAATTATCTGACCTATATTGTTTGACTGTAGGTCATAAGACCCCCATTATACAAAGGGTTCTGCTCTACACCCAGAAGTAAGAACTGCATGCTCAGAGAAGGCAAGAAGAACCTAGATGGACAGGACTTGCTGGGTTTCCCCACTCAATCTATTAACATTAGATCATACCCTTTTTTTCAATCATACTTCTACATGGCTGTCCTAACTTTGTTGAACCTAAGCATAAAAATGGACAATTTCCCTTATGTCTCTGGGTCTTCATTCTGAAGGCTCTTGTGTGTACATGTTAAATAAATTTGTATGCCTTTTTTCCAATTAATTTGCCCTTTGTGAGTTTATTTTTTAGCAAAACTTCTGAGATTCCCCTTGGCCCCTACAGTCTGGTGTCATGAACAAGATGATTAAAGCTATGACCTCCTGGAAATCCCAGTTAAGGAAATCTAGGAACCTGGTCAGCCAGCAAACGGTAGGAATTTCTTGTTAGCCAGACTCCCACATTCTCTCTCTGTGTGCAATCCAGTCGTAAAATCATTGTTTCCTCTGCAAAATTTTGATTAATGGGATAAAAAGATGTGTGTGCATCAATTTTGGTACAGCAACTCTGGTGTACTTTTTGGTTCTCTGCAGTATAAGTATGCATTTAAAAATATTTTTCTTCCTTTCCTTTGTCTTTGTCTTTCTGTGTTGTTCATAAACCAGGGTACTGGATAAATTCCTTCTCATCTTGTTTTATGCTCCTGAGAACTTGACTTGTGCCCAAATAGAAGCACTCTCTCTTGGTCTCTGCCATCTGAGGAGGCATAATTTGAGGTTATATTATGTAGGCAAACTGAAAATGGCTGGGAACCCAAAACTTTTTGTTCTGAAGGTGTCAAGCTCAAGGGAAAGTTTGTCTTAATAAGAAGTCCTAGCCATAAGAGACTTTTTGTCATCTCAACCCTTGTTGCCTGGCTAGTGCTGAAAAAGTCCAAAGCCAGGAGGGACTACCCAGAGTCATAGATTAATGGGTCTGTGATTGACAGCTCCCCACTAATTTGTGCATTACCAGAGGAAAAAACTATTCTTTTTTTTAGTAGGATATTCTTTTTTTTTTTTCTTCTTTATTTTAAAGATGAGGGGTACAATTCAGGGTTAGGTAAACAAATGTTCATTTTGCAGGTACCCTTGTTGATGATGTGTACTCCCCTCCCCTGGAAGTTTCCCTCAACTGCCAGGAAAAAACTATTCTTAACTGTCTGTGGCAACAAGAACCCTTTGCTATCTTAGCCTATTCTGGGAGTGAATTTTTTTTGGGGGGGGAGAGGTCTTTGAAATAGCTTCTTATCTGAAGATATTATTGGATTGAGCCACTATTGGAATAAGTACATCATTGGAAATTCTAATTGTCAATGGCCAGAAGACGGGTTGTTTAAATTAGACTCCTAGATTTTTTAAAAAAGGTTTTAGAGATCTCTTATTCTAAGCAATTAATGAGAAGATCAAATGAAAAGAATGGTATATAACAGTGTCTTAGGAATTTTCTTTACTAAAGAGCAAAAATCTGAATCTAAAACAAAGTTAAAATCTTTGGTATGCTCGAACTGCTTGCTTTAGATTTCTTTCAGGAATAACCACAGAAGCTACTTGCATGTGGTCTAGAGATTAAAATTCCTTGCTTTCATAGCAGCAGCCCAGGTTCAATTCCTGATAAGGGAACTAGTCCTTCTTGGTTTGGTATTTCTGTGACTTTTGACTTTTTGGGGTACCCACTTATTATTGATCTCTTTTCCCTTCCATGGACAACTTTTGATTTCCTGTCTTCTTCAACTGTGAGGGGCACACGAGGCTTTTGGGTCTTTGTGTGTAGATGACCAGCTAAGAAGCTGAGATCCTAGATAATATGGCTGAACAGAAATGTAGATTGTATTCTTCTTGTGGCTAGTAAAATTTTTCTTCACTGGGATGCCTTTGGGGTGATTCTGGATCTTACGAGTTCTGCTTTGCACCTCTTTGGAGACACCTTATGCATCATTGAGTAAGTCATACCTTGGTTAGGGCTTAACTTAAGAGGTACCTTTGTATAAAAAAAATTTTAAAAGTCAGACAAATTTGTTTGTCCTGTCTAAAATCTGACAACAAAAAATGTAATTTTTGAAGAGCTCTGTAGTCAAGGGTTGATTTAATTAAAACTGATATTTAGACTATATATAGTATACATATATTGTATATTGTTTTAAGGCCTCTGTCTGTCACTATAAAAATTTCTCAGTCAACTGATTTTTTCTCTTCTTAAACTCCTGCTAACCGTATTTGCCCCCCATTTTCTGTTTCTCCACTTACTTCTGTGTGTCCCTTCTTTCTCTTATCACCTCATTACCACAAAGGAGACCTAAAAAAAATTCTAATACCCTGGGACCCTTTAAGGAAAACAGAAAAGTCACCACAGCCTCCTCTTTCTAAAGAAACTTCTGTTTTTTCTCATGAAACTCCAAGAGTCATAAGTTGACAGTTTTCTCTCATGTCTAAAGCTCTACTCTCTTTTGCATTAAACTCCTTAATTATACTCCTTATAGATACATATATGTGTACATGTATATATTATATATTCTGTCTACATATATGTATATGTCTATATATGCTTATATATTATCTATACACTGTACCAAATAAATTTAAAGATAAATGAGTACTCAATTAAAAAAACTAGCAGAATGCCTTTCAAGTTCACATGATTTTTAAATTATTTTTGTTAAAGATAACTTTAAAATTATTGATAAAATAAAATAAACTAGAAATGTCTTTGAATTTAATTTAGACATTTTTTGCATGGGCCTATTGATCAGATAGGTTTATACTGTCTCTGATACATGTTTCTAAGGTAGTAAAACTGTTGCTATATATAAAAAGCATATATATACACTTTTTTTTAAAGGTGAGCTTATGTCTTTGATTTGAGCCTTGGGCCATGGTGAGGACTAGGGACAACACCTGACCTGGCCTCCCTGTCCCAGCTATGCCTCTTGGCCATACAAGGAGAGATTAGATCCTCCAGATATTGTCCTTTGTCCTAAACGCTGCATCTGATACATAATTAAAATTGCTTATTTCCTAGGTTTTTCACTAAAAATAGGGGTTACTAAAAGTTAACACATAACTAATAGATAATTAAAACTTACTAGATAAAATAGGAACAATTATATATTCAGAGTGTATAAGAAAAACAGTGTCTTGGGTTAAAAAAAGTTACAAGAAAAGATGTGGATTTTGTTAAAGGAAAAGTAATTTTAGCTAGAGGATTCTAAAAGTTGTTTTAACTTAAAGAGAAAAATTATAAATGAAATAAAATGGATATTAAAAGTTGGAAAAAATTTAAAAATTGTAAGATGTTACGGAAGGTCTATAAAAATCTTATTTTGTGTGGGTTAAACTGAGATTACATGAATTTGTTTATAAAGTGTAATCAAGATTAGCTTTAGCATTAATAGTAAATTAATACAAAAGTAAAATTTGACTTTCTCTTTTGAACAGAATTTTCATGTAATATTAATGAGAGAGCAACTGATTTTTGTTTACATTTTAAATAAACAGCCAAAAAGGGAGAGAGAGAAAGATTTAGTTTGCCTCATAGTGTCTTTATTAGATTTTACAATTGTTTGGGAAACTGAGTCTTCTCTCTATCAAAGAGTAAAAGTTTTTGCTTTTTAAAATCTTAGAATTATCACTTTGGCTATATAAATTACTGTTATTTTACTTGTGACCCTATTCTGAGCAAATGTTTTAAACCTTTGATATTTGACAAACTTCTCAAAATCAAAAATTCAAATTCTATATGCAGTGTTTTTGGCCTCAAACTAACTTTTTAGGTATTAGGGCACCTGGAAGTCCAAGAGAGACATATTAGGATTATCTGGTAGACTGAAGTCATGAAAAAAAAAATTGCCAAATAAGAAATGGTATTTAACTTTCTTTGGGTTATATTTGTATAAATGTGTTATTAACATGTGTCCCAAAATTGTATGAGATGCCTGAAACTCTGATGTGTCTTGGTATATGCTATCAGTAATAATTATGATTATAAAGTTAAGTTGCTATATGCCACCGAAATAACCAAATTTCCATGTCAATTGTGTCTTTGACCACAGATGTTCTAAATCTTGTTATCTACAGACAATTGTTGTTTTACTTTGACTTCTCTCAAAAAGCAATTTATAATTAGCTACAGTTCAAAATTTGCTTCTTTGAGGAAACTCATGGAAAATACTCTGATGTACTCTTGAATATAGGTTTCTGATCATTTTAAATATTATACCTTAACTGTACCCCACAAAATCATAATAAAAAATATTGATTAAAAAAATATTATACCATTGGACTAGAGTCAAGAAAACTTTTTGGATCTATTTATACCTTACAAAAATTGACTAAAGTATACTTTTATAAACAAAAAATTTGAAATATTTATCTCTCTTACCTGATTGCTCCAGAATTTGAAAACTGTATGAATATTCTTAATTTATGGCAATATCGTTATTTGTATAAACTCAATAAGAATTTTCTTTCTTTTGTAATGACATAATTGGAAGCACTTGTCATTTTACCAAGGTTTTGAGTAGAATGACATATTTTCAAATATGCCTAGACTGCTTTGTCCAGTTCCTAACAGTCTACAGTCTGGTCCCAGTACATGGCTCAGGGGTTGGGGACTCCCATTGTAAAGGAACAATGTAGACAAGGTGCCAGGCCAATCTTTACAAGGGGATTTTTATCCTTTACAATGGGGGTCCCCAATCCCTGGGCCACGTACTGGTACCAGACTGTAGACTGTTAGGAACCGGGTTACACAGCAGGAGGTGAGCAGCCAGTGAGCAGGCCTCTGCCTCCTGTCAGATCAGTGGCAGCGATAGATTGTCATAGAAACACAAACCCTATTGTGAACTGCACATGTGAGGAATTTAGGTTGCATGCTGCTTATGAGAATCTGATGCCTGATAATGCCCTCCTGGTCCGCAAAACCAGTATCTGCTACCAGAAAGGTTGGGGACTGATGCTTTACAAGGTTCCTGACCTGTGGTAAGTAAAGAGTGTTGCATTCTGACAGGATCAGAAAACTCAAGATATTTTGGAACCTCAAGAAAAGAGGAATTCACCCACTTTGTGCAAGTATTGCAGGCACAGTTTAATGACAAATCCTTGGCTTGTCTAGTCTCAAGAAGTCTTTAAGTTTCAACTGAAATCCCTTATGAAAAGAAGTTTCAGCAAAGCCAACTTAAAAGAGCCTATATGGCCAATTACTATTCTTGTTGTATTTTATGCAAATAATCAGGTGAAGTATGATAAGACTGAAACTTATTTTGCAAATAAATTGGTCCTACTATGAATTGTCTTTGGTAGAAATGGGGGACTGGAGAGAGAAGAATTATCTCTTTCTGTAAAGAAAACAGTACACTTGCTATTAGATTATAGCCTTGTCGATTGTTTTTGAGTTCTTGTTGTTTGCCTTCAATTTGGACTGAATCCTGAAGTTTTTCCTGCTAACATGTCTCCAAACTAATGTTTCCAATTTTTTTCCTGACTTGAAATCACTGAAATTAAAACTTCTTTTTCATAAAGCCCTGAAAATTGACACTAGACAACTCGATATATTTGAAAAATCATTAGAGCAACTTAATGCCTTTGAATTTGTTGATGTATGGACTATTCAGAAAGTTCACCGGAAGACCTGAAGCCGACTGAAGACCAGAAAAACTATGACAGGTTGCCACTATCTTCTGTCACTTCATCTGAAGATTCTTGGAGACCAACACCTGAAAATCTTCTTGACTGACTTTCTGCCCTCTGAACTAAAAAACTGAGTTTATAGTCTGTTCTAATCATTAACCTTTGGTTTTCTTTTATTGCCATAGAAATACCTCTTATCAAATATCTGTTTGTTCACATCATATAGAAGCCTGACTTTGGTGAAAGCCCATTTGCAACACCACTGCCTGAAATTAGACACACCTATTATATCTTTAACTGGACTGGCCTATTCTCAGGACTGAGAGATTTGTTCAATGGCTTATAAGACAAACCACCAACCCAATTTCTGAACTGTGAAACCTATTGGGTAATTTTCATGCTGGGTGAAGTTGGTGTTCAGAAAATAATACCCCAAAATGAAGGCCTCAGAAGCTAAAGTTTTTCCCTGATCTTCTGCCTTCCTGCTTCTCAGTCCCATTCTCCCCCGAGGCTAACCATAGAAAATAAAATCCTTCTTCAAGGCAAGTTGTAGAAACCAGAACCTCTTTTTCCCCAAAACCATCCATAAAACCTAAAAATATTTCTCTAATGTTCTCTCCCTCTTTCTGTCTTAAAACTGGCCATAATGAAACTATCTGACCTACCTTGCTTGATTGAAGCTCATAAGACCCCTCCCCATTCCAGAGAGGTGCTGTCCCAGAAGTGAGGAATATATGTGTAGAGAGGCTAAGAAAAGTCTGAGCAAACAGGCCTTGCTGGGTTCTCTCACTCAATCTATTAACTTTAGATCATATCCTTTTTGTTCAGTCATATATCTATATAGCTACCCGTTCTTTTTTAACTTAAACATAAAAATAGACAATTTTCCCTCTATTTTTGGTGCTTTATACTGAAGGTGCTCATATACACACATTAAATATATTTGTATGCCTTTCTTCCCAAATCAGCTGATTTTTCAGCAAACTTTCAGAGGACCAAAAGGAAAGCTTTCCCTTAGCCCCTGCACCAGCTTTGTGACCTTGAAGAAGTCCCTTTAATCTTTATGAACTTCAGTGATAATTATACCAGTGTTATCTAACTCACAGGGCTATTTTAATGTAAGGATCAATGAGAGAAAATGCAAAGATGCCTTGTACATTGGAAGGAGTATTACAAAAAATTAATTCCCATTCCAAAGAATAATGTAGAGCCCATCTTTGTTGAAAAAGTTCTTATTGTGTGCTGTTATGAGGCAGACCAAGTTAGGAAAGGAAACTGGAAACTTTGAGGTGCTGATCCCCTAAACTGGAGCCTCTAAGGTTGCTTGATGTTGTGAGGCTGCCATCATAGGTACTGGTTTTCATCTTGGGAAGTCATGAGTTGGACTGACCATAGGCAATATTATTCAGTGGAGAGAGAGAGAGAGAGATACATGAGAGAGAGAGAGAGAATTAAATCAAGAATTAATTAGCTGAGTGAGTCAGGTGGGTACCTAACTGGTTTCTGTTTACATTAAATAGATTTGATTTGTAATCTGAGTCAATTAGACAGAAATTAAATGCATCTTGAGGCAGACATATATCGCGGAAGTAAATATTCTCTTTGGGGGGGAGATTCACAATACAATGACAACTTTTAATTTCTTTCTGTAGATTCATATTTTAGAGATATTCTCCCTTCTCTCAGGTCACAAATAATCATCCTTTTGCCCATCTCAACCCATTCACATTCTTGTCTTAATCATAATTGAAGGTGCCATTTCCCTAGTGCCTCAAAGCACTCGTGGTTGGTTACTTATAAATAACATGTTAAATGATTCCCTGCTAATATCTTGGAAGTACACCAATGTGTTCATAACTACTATTTCAATATAGACTGAAGAAAAACTGAAGCAGGAATATTTACTTATAAACAATCCTGCTATCAATGGACTCTCTATGGGCACATTGGAGCAGGTGACATTGTAGAAGTCATCCTCCCATGTAATGCAAAGCAAAAGTAGGCTTCAACTGAACCATTGAAGTGTGTTTCTACTCCACATAGGAAAGTTGGTTTTTGTCAGTGTCACTTGGGGACAAACTTGTGAGGGGAGGCTGAATCCACACAAAACTATTATTGAGGAGAAGTTCAGGGTCTCTACCTTCATGGATTCTCTACTGTGACTCAGAACCCCAGACCTTCTGCTCAAAACCCATGATGTGTCCTCTTGACAGCCTATCTGAATCCTTGCTGTCACAGAGCATTGGTCTATGCGGCATGATCATCCACAAGGCTGCTTTAGAGAGAGGAGGGCATTCCTGGGAATGAATTACATCCAGGACAGTCCTTCATGATTTGGCTCGAACCAAGTACTTAGCACTAGCATCTCCACCTCCTGTTGTAGGTCTTCCTTTGCTACTTCTCCTTCTTGATCTCAAAGTCCTTTCACTGAGCAAGGGAAGAGGAAGATAAACTTTAGGTCTATTTTTTTCTGAGGTACATATTGACATGTGGGGGAAGTGGTTGGTAACTCTGAGTAGTGGGCACAAGGAAAAGGGGAATCTGTGATCATTGTTCTTCCAGAGCGGAAGGTTGCTGAACAGTAGGGTTCTTGATGCTGTAGGGAGCTCGCTGGGGCAGGCACTGAGCTTTCAAGGGGAAAGAACACAGTTGTTGCCTTGATACTAGGCCAGATCCTATGGGCTCTCTCCTCTCCAACCAAGGCCAAATTATGTCCTTAAGTCTCCATTTGGCTATGGAGGGCAAGGTCATTCTCCATAGCCTGTTGGCTGCCTGGTTTGGTACCTTCCCCTGGAGCATCCCAACCCTACTCTTACCTCCTCTCTGGTTTTTATTTTTTCCCACACTTGACCTAGCCCTTGCTTTTAGGCTTCTCTATTGACCTCTTAGTGTTGCTATCCCATATTATCTTAGAAAAAATAACTTTATTAGCCTTCTCAGTTTTCTGCTGTCTGGACAACTGGCATTACTGCATGACCTGCATACTCCCCATATTCACAGCCCTTAACCTGGAAGGCTGCATAAATTTAACCCCATCTTGGAACTCAGCTTTGTCTGAGACTCCGGAACCAATTCTACTCCCACCTCCCAGGACCAATTTTAGCTCCCTGGATATATAAAGATCTCTTTTAATGTTGAGCTTTCTGTACACAACTTTTCTGCCTATCACACTCCTCCCTAATCATCCATGTGGTGGTCCATATCTGGGAATAGCAATTATCATGTTCTAAGAGATTCTAATGGAAGGTCTTTGGGGTAGAGCAACCCATTTTTGGCTCAAGTAGAACTCTGGGTCTGTCCCTTTTTAGAATATTGGCAGAAGATACTTATGAGATTACTTTGAGGCACTTGTTCTCTGTGGCTGACATCGAGAGGTTTCCTTGTAAATAAGCAGTTGTGGTTATCAAGATTCAGTAGACATGGCTCAGCAATTCCCATCTAAGGAAAGTTGGCAACACTTAAACTGACGTGCACAGATACTTCTGCTAGCTCTGCCCTTGATTGTGTGACCTTGGGGTGGGTCACTTAATCTCTCTAGACTCAGGCTCCTGGAAAGTGGAGTGGAAAGAGATTAGATAATCACTGAGGCCTATTCTAGCATAAAAATGTTGTTATGTATTTCCACTAGGAGACCCTCTGAGTGAACAGCTATGAAACTGAACATAAGGCAGATCCGCACGTCTTACATGTCTGCTGACAACCCTTTCTCTTCTGCTTAGCTACAGCTCAGAATTCGATTCAGCCTATATTAAAAAGAAAAGATATCTCAAACTAATGGCCTAATTTTCCACCTTAAGAAACTAGAAGAAGATGAAACACGAAACCCACCATATGCAGAAGGAAGGAAACAATAAAGATTAGAGTAGAAATAAATAAAATAGAGAATAGAAAAGCAAGAGAGAAAAATCATAAAATCAAAAGAAATGTCTTTGAAAGATCAACAATATTAACAAAATTCTAGCTAGACTGGCCAAGAATAAAAAAATAAATGCTCCAGTTAGCAAAATCAAGGGTGAAAGAGGAAACATCACTACTGGGTTATAAAAGAATACTACTAAGAACAATTGTATGCCAACAAATTATATATCCTAGGTAAAATGGGCAATTTCTTAGACACAAACTACTGAAACTGATTCACAAGGAAATAGAAAAACTGAATAGACCTATAACAAGTAAAAAAGATTGAATGTATTCCAAAAACTTTCCACCAAAAAGCAAACAATGCCAAAAAGACTGAGCCCCAGGTGAGTTCATTAAAAAAAAAAAAATAGCGCCAATCCTTTAAAAACTCTACCATGAAATAAAAGAGGAGATGGCACTTCTACAACTCACTTTTTAAGGGAAGTATTACCTTGATATCAGGATCAGACTAAGACACCACAAGAAAATACATACCAATATTCCTTATGAATATAACACAAAAATCAACAAAATGTCATCCAACTGAATCTAACAGCATATTCAAAGGATTGTACATCATGAACAAGTGGGATTTATCCCAGAAATGCGGAGGTGGTGCAGCATATGAGAATCAATCATTAATAGAATGAAGGGGGAAAACGCATGATTGTCTCAACAGATGAAGAAAACACATTTGACAAGACGATACCCTTTAATGATTAAAAAAACCCAACATCAAATTTGGAATAGAAGGGAACTTCCTCAATATAATAAAAGATATCTATAAAAAAAAAAAAAAAACAAAACCCCACAGCTAACATCAGACTTATTGGTAAAGAAAAGGATGCTTTCTCTCTAAGATCAGAAACAAGACAAGGATATTTGCTCTTGCCACTTCTATTTCACATTGTACTGGAGGTTCAAGTCAGGGAAATTAGGCAAGAAAAAGAAATAAAAGTTATACAGTTGGGAAATAAAGAAATAAAATCATCTCTATTCAAAGATGATATGATCTAGTTTGTAGAAAATTCTAAGAAATTCCTCAGAATACTATTAGAAATAATAAACAAATTCAGCAAGTTTACAGGCTCACTGTACAAAATCAGTTGTATTTCTATACACTAAAAACAAATGCAGTAAAAACTAAGATTGACAGGTGGAAACTTATCAAGTTAAAAATCTTCTGCACAGCAAAAGAAGTCACCAAGAGAGTAAAGAGGCAATTCTTTATTGGGAAAAATGGGAATGAGAAAAAAAAAAAAACAAAAAAAACAAATCCAAAACTAGCAGAAGAAAAGAAATTATAAGAATCAGAGCAAAACAAAACAAAATTGAAATTTAAAAAAAAATTCAAAGAATACATGAAATAAAAAGTTGGTTCTTTGAAAACATAAGCAAAAATAATAGGCCACTATCTAAATTAAGTAAGAAAAGCAAAAACCTAATATCCAGAATCTATAAGGAACTCAGATGAATTGACAGAAACAGAACAAAACATAGGACCCTATTAAAAAGCAGGCAAAGGGCATGAACAGATACTTTTCAGAGGAAGACATAAAATTATCCAACAAACATATAAAAAATGTATGGTACTCCTCTAAGGATAGACAGATCAATGGAATAGAATAAAGAGTTCAGAAATGAGCCCATACCTCTATGGTCAATTGACTTTTCAATGGGGAAAAAATAGTCTTCTCAACAAATGTTGCTGAACAACTGGGCAGCCACATATTAAAGAATAAAGTTGGGCTTCTACCTCACACCATATAGAAAAGTTAGCTCAAAATGTTTAAGAGAGTTAAATTTAAGAGTTAAAAGTATAAAATTATTCAGAAAGAGCATAAGAGTAAATCTTTGTGACCTTGGATTTGACAATGATTTCTTAGATATGACACCGAAAATATAAGTGATAAAACAAAATAGACAAATACAACTTCAATCAAGACAGAAATATAAAAAAAATTTGAAATGAATGAAAGTTATCAAAATCTCTGAATACAGCAAAGATGTACTCACAGGAAAATTTATAGCACTTAAGACCTACATAGAAGACACAGAGAGATTGCATATTGATAATCTAATGTCACACCTCAAAAAATGAAGGAAAAAACCCAACAATGACAAACCAAATCCAAAACTAGCAGAAGAAAAGAAATGATAAGAATCAGAGCAAGCCGGGCTCAGTGGCTCAGCCTGTAATCCCGCGCCTTTGGGAGGCTGAGGTGAGTGGATTGCCTGAGCCCGTGGGTTCGAGACCCGCCTGGGCAGGCGAGACCTCATCTTTACAATAAAATCAAAAAATTAGCCAGGCATGGTAGCGCGTGCTTGTAATTCCGGCTACTTGGAAGGCTGAGGTGGAAGGATCACGGGAGCCCAGCAGGTCGAGGCTGCGGTGGCCGGGAGTGGCCACTGCACTCCAGTCTGGGCGACAGAGTG
>NW_006991408.1:0-25036 GCF_000164805.1 Carlito syrichta | reverse complement strand
AAAAAAAAAAAAAAAAAAAAAGAATCAGAGCAAAAGAAAACAAAATTTAAATTAAAAAAAAAAAATTCAAAGACTCAATGAAACAAAAAGTTGATTCTTTGAAAACATAAAAAATAAATAGGCCACTATCTAAATTAATGAAGAAAAGATGAGAGAAGAATCACATAGCCTCAGTTAGAAATGAAAAAGGAGACGTTACAATTGATATCACAGAAACACAAAAAATCATCTAAGACTATTATGTATACCTCAGTGCTAACAAACTAGAAAATCTAGAGGAAATGGATAAATTCCTAAAAACACAACCCCCCCAACCTTGAATCAGGAAGAAATAGACACCCTGAACAGACCAGTAATGAGTAGCAAGATTGAATCAGTAATAAAAAAAAAAATTTCCCAACCAAAACATGTCCAGGGCCAGATAAATTCACAGCCATATTCTACCAGTTTTTCTTTCAAAGAAGAACTTGTACCAATCCTACTGAAGCTATTCCATAAGATTGAGAAGGATAGAATCTTCCCTAATTCATTGTAAGAAGCCAGTATCACCCTGGTACCAAGGCCAGGAAAAGACACAACACAAATATAAAACGACAGACCAATATCCCTGATGTACATAGATGCAAAAATCCTCTACAAAATATTAGCAAACTGAATCCAACAGCACAGCAAAGAGGTAATTCACCACAGTCAAGTGGGTTTCTTCTCAGGGATGCAAGGGTGGTTCAATATATGCAAGTCAATAAATGTGATTCACCACAAAAATCATATGATCATTTCAACAGACACAAAATGCATTTGATAAAATCCAGTATCCCTTCATGATAAAAACCCTCAAAAAAATACACTTAGAAAAAACAAACCTCAAAATAATAATAGCCATATATGATAAACCCACAGTCAACATCATACTGAATGGGGAAAATTTGAAAGCATCCCCTCTCAGAACTGGAACAAGGCAAGGATGCTCATTTCTCCACTTCTATTCCACATAGAACTGGAAGTCCCAGCCAGGGCAAGAAATAAAGGATATCCAAATTGGAAAAAAGAAAGCCAAACTATCTCTGTTTATCGATGAAACGATCTTATGCCTAAAGAACTCTAAAGACTCCCCAAAAGATTCCTGGGCTTGATAAACAATTTCAGTAAAGTCTCAGGTTACAAAATAAATGCACACAAATCAGTAGTACTACTATACACCAATAATGACCAAGCTGAGAATCACATCAATAATTCCATCCCATTTACAATAGCTGCCAAAACAAAAACAAAACAAAACAAAAATCAGCAAACAAGCGAACAAAAAAACCTAGGAATATATTTAACCAAAGAGGTGAAAGATGTCTACAAGGAGAACTACAAAATACTAATGAAAGAAATTGTAGATGACATGAACAAATGGAAAGACATCCCATGCTCATGGATTGAAAGAATACATATTGTTAAGATGACCATACTACCCAAAGTAATTTGCAGATTCAATGCACAATCCCTACCAAATTATCAACATTATTTTTCACAGAATTAGAAAAAAAATCCGAAAAAATTCATATGGAAACAAATGCAATTCTAAGTAAAAAGAACAAAGCTGGAGGTATCACATTATCCAACTTCAAATTATACTACGAGGCTATTGTAACCAAAACAGCATGGTGCTGGTATAAAAGCAAACACACAGACTAATAAAACAGGATAGAAAAGTCAAAAATTAACCCAAATTTCTATAATTAACAGATTTTCGACAAAGCAGACAAAGACAAACGTGAAAAAAGGATACCCTATGCAATAAATGGTGCTGGAAAAATTGGATAGCAACATCCCTATCTCTCACCATATTAAAAAAAAAACAACAAAAACTAACTCAAGATGAGTTAAAGACTTAAATGTAAAACCTGAAACCACAACAATCTAGAGGAAAACCTAGGAAACTCTCTTCTGGACATTGACCTAGGCAAAGAATTTACGATGAAAACTCCAAAAGCAAAGTCCACAAAAACAAAAATAAATAAGTGGGACTTCATTAAACTAAAATTTTCTGCACAGCAAAAGAAATAATCAACAGAATGAATAGGCAACCTACAGAATGGGAGAAAATATTCACACATTATATAATTGACCAAGGGCTAATAACCAGAATCTACAAGGAACTCAAACAAATCAGCAAGAAAAAAATAATCCCAATAAAAAAGTGGGTTACATCGAAGCTGAACTGGATTAAAAAATGTGATACATATACACGATGGAATATTATGCACCTATAAAAAAGACGAACATATGGACTTCGCCGCAACTTGGATGGATTTAGAGTTGATCATACTCAGTGATCTACTGCAGGAACAAAGAACAGAGTACCATATGTTCTCACTCATAAGTGGACTTTGAACAATTATAATACTACAAGAAAGGATTGACAGTAGTGGGAAACTGCCGGGGGAGGAGGGGTGGGATTGGCAGTTGAGGGAAACTGCTAGGGGAGGGAGGGGCACACCTCATCTACAAGGGTAACCTTCATAATGAACATTCGTATACCTAACCCTGAGTTGCACCCCATATCTTTAAATTTTAAAAAAGTGGGCTAACAACATGAACAAACATTTCTCAAAATAAGATATACAAAGGGCCAATAAACATATGAAAAAATGCTCAACATCACTAATCATCAGGGAAATACAAATAAACCCAGGAGATACTTACCCAACAGAATGGTTATCATAAAAAAGTTAAAAAATAATAGATGTTAGTGCAGGTGTGGTGAAAAGGAAAAGCTTATACACTATTGGTAGGAATGTAAATGAGTACAACTTCTATGGAAAAATGAGTATGGAGAGTTCTCAAATAACTAAAAGCAGATTTACCATTAGATCCATCAATTCCACTCGTGGATATTTATCCAGAGGAAAAGATGCTACTATACAAAGAAGACACCTGAGCTCGTATGTTTATAGCAGCACAATTCACAATTACAAAGATATAGAATCAACCTAAGTGTCTAACAATGAATCAGTGAATAAAGAAAATGTTATATATGTGTACACACACACACACACACACACACACACACAGAAAAATAGACAGATGGTGCAATGAACACCCATCACCTAGATCCAATAATTGCTTTTTCATATGCATTTCTCCAGTGTCACCCAATGCATGGCTCAGGCTTCACTTTGATTAGTTACCATTTATGACTTTCCTTTTTTTTCCAAACCGGGCTCCTACATGAAGAAACACACACAACATTTGATTGTTATGTCTCCTAAGTCTTTTTCAAAACACAAGTCTTTTTCAAAATTTAGAACAGTCACCCCCACCACCTCCCCCTGTTTTGGGGAATAATATCTAAGTCTCTTATGTGAAGTCTCTATTTAAAAGACTAGGCCAGTTGCCTTATAGACTGTCTGTATGTGGATTTGTATGATTGTTTCCTTTTCATGTTGCTTAATTTGTTCCTCTGTTCTCTAATTTCCAGTGAAGTAGAAGTTACATCTAAAAGTTAATTAAATTCAAGTTTTTTTTTTGTTTTAGAAAGAATGCTTCATAGGAGATGTTATATACATCATATCAGGAGGCACATGATGTTATTAGGGCCCATATTGGCATTCATTCCATAAAGCTTCCCTTTTTATAGTATCCCTTGAATTGTTAATTGGTTGAGTATGTGTGTGGGGGAATATTTTGGTATAAAGTTAATTCAGAGCTATAACTCTGGGCTTCTTTCTTACAAGGTGGTATGATCTTCTGAATTCATTGAGGATAAGCACTGTGTTAGCCACTGGGTTATAAGAAGGTGAATGAAGGATAGCTCCTGTCCTCACAGATAGGCTAGTACATACACATACATACAGTGTCCTGAAACATCATTGGGTAGATGGGGACAATGCCTTCAAACCTGTTGAGGATTGATTTGGTCCTAACCCAACCCCCGATCTCCAAACTCTGAACACACAGGAAACTGCAGCCTGGGGAACTCCCCTTCTCCAGGCTAGTACACTGTACCCAGGGCCTGCCATGCAGAAAGGCTGAACGCCCAGAGAGTAAAAAACTTCTTAAAAAGCAATGAAATAATATATGGCTATTCCTTGAGCATCAGGCATAGGATTTGGTCCCTGTTGTCCCAATGTTTACAATATAAAAAACTGGTTTACATTGCACACCATGTAGGCACGCATGCACACAGTCATTGAGTCCAACCAAAAATCCAAGATGCTTTCAACTCACCATGCCGTATGGAACCAGATTAGCACGAGCCAAGATCTTCCTTACTCCACGGTCAACAGGAAAGCCAGAAGTGACGGAATTCTATTCAGCACAGACCTGGGACTTCTTATCGAGCCCAAACTTGATACCCCACTCCCTGACTGCACAGAAGCCCCATTTCACAGTGCTCTTTCAACATTCCAGAACCTTACAGGGTTTACATACCCATCGCTGGGTATTGGTGCAATCAGTTTGATCCCTGGAGGCCGTATCAAGATTGATTTTAGAAACACAGCCCTGTCTGGAATTGCTAAAAGAAAACGTGCTAGAAAAGGGAAGCTGGCACAATTTGTGCACTTACTGCAGCGTGTCAACAAGAGCATGCCTGCAATTCCTTGATCCTGCTGCCATCCATTTGGAAGCGGTCAGCAACTCCCAGGTGCACAGTTCCGTGACATGCTGCCTTTTACTAGTCAATTCCCTGGCACAGCCCAGGACGCTCCCTGAAGAGTGAGATGGATGCAAGGGGCTCTGATCCATAGAAATGACCTACATACGAGCTTTGCTCCTGATGAAGTCGTGCTGATTGCTTTTTACACCTTATCTCTCATCATCACTAGCAGGCCCCCGCTTCCTTCTCCAGACAAGGATATAAAAACAATAGTGGGCAGAGAAAACGGAAGAAGCACAATTCAGTGGATGATCACAGATGCAAAAAGGTAGAATAATATGACAAAATACAAACACTGCATCTGAGGATCAGCAATACTGATGGCAGATCTTGATCAGTATTGCATGCATAGCTGCTCCACCCATCAGAGAGACGCCGGCCAGTTTCATCTCAGCTCCCAATCTCTTGCTGAACATTCCTTCTGGGGAAATATCTTTCAGACTTTTAAAAAAAAATCTGTGGTGAAATAAATGGCTCTTTGGTAAATCAAGGCATATAGTAACTCTATATAATCTTTGTTTATTGTAATATTCATCCTCCTACTTCTGGTGAAAGACCAAAATAAAGCCCAGGTTGCTTGATAAAATACCATGCAGCTCTGAAAACTATAGTCTGAGGCTGCAGTAAGACATATGATACCTAATTTTTTATTACATAGGAACTTGGCATTGAAAAGTTATGTGGCTGCCTGTGCCTATCCTGCCTGGCAGAATAACTCATGACTATCAAGAGGGAAAACCCTATGTCTTACGACTTTCTTTCTCTCCACGGTCATCAGAATGAATTTCCCTCGGCTAACAGTTTATTTTGCAAGAGAGTTTAAGTGATTCATAGGCTGCTGAAAAATAGCATCTTGAAATTTATTCTTAAGCATGCGGCTTTATAAACTTAGTTGACACATATGGTGTTTCCCAGGCAAACATTCAAAGACAGAGGGATCTGGAAGCCTGTGGCAGGCATGGAACTGAGAAGCTGGGGCAGTGCAGCTCTCTGGTAACCGCAGGGAGATAAGACCGTGCATGGCTTCACCAGGACGGTTGGGCTCAGGCAGGTGCACACAGGGTAATTGACCCGGAAGTCAAAGTGGACAGAAGCAGCAGGAGGGAAGGGGAGGGGAAAGAATGGGAAGGGAGGGGAGGGGAAGGGAGGGAAAGGAAAAGGAAAGGAGGGGAAGAGAGGACAGGGAAAAGGAAGAAAGGAGTGGGGAGGAGGAAGAGGGAAGGGAGGGAAGAAGAGAGAAGAGAGAGGTCTTCTCTCTTCTTCCCTCCCCCATCCTCTTTACCCCCAGTCCCAAAAAACAAGGGTCATTTTCAATGCTTTGTGTTTTATAAGAAAAATCACAAATTACGTTGTGTGATTCACAGAGCAAGACCACATGTCACTCGAAGCACACACAGAGCACTAGGGTTTTGAGGGTGTGTGGATGGCAGACTTCAGAAATAGAATGCTCAGTAACTCCAAGCACGGGGTCAGACACCTGGAAAAAGAAATGCAGCTGTTCGAAAGCTACCATGGGACCGCACTCTTTACACTGGGCCGAGAAACGTCCTGAGAGAAAGAGAGCAAGTACACTGCTGGACAGAAGTTAACTGTGAGCCTGCCATGGCAGGATGCCGCACAGTGTCTCTCAGTCAGCAGGCTTCCTTGGTCTTCTGGAGACAGTGAGACCATATGGGAAAACAGTTTCTCTGCACCTGGAAGACCTGTGTTCTAGTCCTAAGTAGTGTGGATCTCATTTTCGTCCCCCTGTAACACTTGCCTCATGGGGCTCTGGTAAGCCTTCTGTGGATAAATCATTTTTACGGCACCCGAGTCAGGAAGACAGGAAAGTTGAAGCAGATTCAGTGAAATCCCCATTTGTCTGTCTGCTTTTTTCCCCCATTGGCCAAGCATGTCACCTCCTGGTGCTTGTTTGTTTGTTTTTTATTTTTATTTATTTATTTTAAAGATGTGGGGTAAAAGGATTAGGTACACAAGTGGTCTGTGTACAGGTGAAGTTTGGGCCTCTTGTTGGTCCTCATTTCATCTGGTTTAAGATTGGGTACCCTTACTGATGTTATGTGTCCCCTGGCCCATTCGCTACTGCCAATCCCTTTCTTGTAGTTTTATGATAAATGTTCAGGTTCCACTTATGAGTGAGAACATGTAGTACTCAGTTCTTTGTTTCTGTGATAGATCATTAAGTATGAGAGATTCTAAATCTATGCAAGTTGCCCCAAACTTCCATAATTTTGTCCTTTTTAATGGCTGTGTAATATTCCATTGTGTATATGTACCACATGAAAATGAGTGCTCGCCTAAGTGATGAGAGACGGGGGCGGGGGGTTGTGGCGGTTAACCCATGTCTCCTCATCTCTGGAGCTGGGCTCTTTCTACAGTCACAATGAATGGAAACATGGAAGAAGGGTAGAAGTAATACAAGTTCACTTTCTTTCCATATAACATTCCCTCTTCCTTGCCTCCTGGTCGCTGATGGAGCCCAGAAGGGTGGGGTGTAGCTGCAGGCAGTTCTTTCCTCAAAGCTATTGAGAGGATGCTGGAAGGAATATCGAATAGTGTTACATTATTTAGAACAATAAAAACAAAATAACAATAGCCAACTTCTGTTGGACACTTACTATATTCTAGGCACTGTAAGCTAAGTGCTCTAAATGCATCATTTATTTAAGATGCCTCATAACAACCTTATGAGGTGGATACTATTATTCTGATTTTTATAGGTGAAGAAGCCATGTTAAGCAGTTACTTGCTCCAAATGATACGTGTCCTTGAAGGCGCTGAGACACAGACCCAGCCCTGGTGACTTCCAGAGCCTGAGCTTGTACCCAGCCGTGTCTCAGTGGGGAAGCACCTTTATCAGGGAGGATGAGGGCTGTTTCTTTCTCGTCTCTGTGAAGGAGAGAGTGTGATGGGTTGTCGGTCTGCAAGATGGGTTCAGGACTGGGACTCAGTTATACCCACACTTCCCTCTACTCCTCAGTTCACATAGGTCTCAGCCTCAAAGCCGAAGAAAAGTGAGAGGAAGAGGACCATCTAACCAGAAGAGGAAGGGACTGAACCCTGAAAGGGGATGGAATAATGTCATTGTCATCTTTAGGTATGAAAAGGGCCTTACTCGGATGCCTAGGAAGCCCTCCCCTCTATTCCCAATAAGGAGAAAATAGTGAGAAGTGCCTTCAAGTGGCAGCCTTAAGCAACTGATGGGGCGAAAGCATCTTATGACTGAGTTGTTGATTACCAGAAGCTGCTAGAAAGAGACTGACATTCCCACTGAGCTACCTGGCAGGAGGGGGCATTTCTGCATGTCAGTGTGTCTGTTCACTGCAACACTGAAATTTTTTATATTATTTTTAGAATGTTATAATCTACTCAATATATAATATCTGAAGGAATATCCATGAAAATCTTTAGATAAATAGATATGACACAGTACATTCATGATTTTTTTTTTTTTTGAGTTAGAGTCTCACTCTGTCGTCCAGACTGGAGTGCAGTGGCCGCTCCCAGCCACCGCAGCCTCAACCTGCTGGCTCCGGCGATCCTTCCGCCTCAGCCTTCCGAGTAGCCGGAATTACAGGCATACGCTACCACGCCCGGCTAGTTTTTTGATTTATTGTAGAGATGAAGTCTCGCCTGCCCAGGCAGGTCTCGAACCCACGGGCTCAGGCAACCCACTCACCTCAGCCTCCCAAAGGCGCGGGATTACAGGCTGAGCCACCGAGCCCGGCTTACATTCATGATTTTAAAACACATTTTATAAAAATGCTTACCCTTACTAAAGTCATTTTATGCCCCCCCCAAAATCACTGAGTAAAATTTCAAACACAAAATGAATCTATATTTTATTTAGAAAAATATTTTGGTAAGATTAAAGTAAATCTTTGTAAAATATGTATATTTTAACACATTAAAGTTGTTCTGTCATTTTAAATATCACTGCAATGGGCTCTATTTGTACTCATGTTTTTCCGCATGTGAGATTGTGTCATTAAAACACACATATATACATATGTGTGTATGTATATACATATGTTGAATGTTACACTGGTACCTCTCAATGAGATATCTCTCCTTACTTTTGAATCTGGGCTGCCTGTGTGATTTGCTTTAGCCAACAGAGTGTGACAGCCAGACACTTTAAGACATTTTGACAATTTGTCAAGAAACTAGTAGCCATGTAAATCAACAACTCTAAGCCTATCATGCTTAGACAGAGAGAAGATGCATCAGATAGCAGAGATAGCCATGTGCAAAGACCACATGGAAGAGAATTAAAAATCTGTGATCCAGAGAGAACCCTTAACCCCAGCTGAGAGTACTTGGAGGTGCTCCCAGCCAATAGTCAGCACCATATTGACAGCAGGCAGCACTGAAAAATTTTAAATCAAGAACAAGATTTCTAGACATGGGCTTTCCTAACTTCTTCATGAGTGTGCTATCAATATGGAAATGAGGAAAGAATTTAATCGTGTTTGCCTTTTTGCTGGAAAGAAAGCAAACATGGAGATACGCTAAGTATCGTCAGATTTGTTAAATGGGGTCAGGATTAGAGGGCAGAGAGGGGACTGGAGGATATCTTGCTCATTATCCCTATTGAATGGTTGGAATGAATTCAACACTGAGAGAGGCCAGGTCAAGGGAGGGCCCTCAGCATCCCCGCACCTGGAGCATTGGCCTTGGCCATGACCTGGAAGAACTGACTTGCCCCCTGAGTCCAGCCCCTCCCCCTGCAGGGCTGAGGCAAGGCTCCCAGTAGATCAAAAGGCAAGATCAAACAAGGATTCCTTTCTTGTCTATGATTGATTCCTTTTTACAAAGTTTTTCTACATATATTGTTTTGATTAATCCTCCCAAGACTCCAGTGAAAAAAGAAAAGCAGGTATTTTTTATCTGCCTGATTTATAGGCCAATAAATGAGGTCTAGAGAGGTGAAGGGAATTGTCCAGTGTTGCTCAGCATGCAGGCATAGACAGAATCTGGGACCTAATCTACTGGACCATAGTGCCTCTTCCCCATACCTGTGAACCCATAGCGTGCTCCGCTCCCTCAGCCTCCGCGTCCCACGTGGACTCCCATGCCAATCAGACTTCATTGGATACACATTTGGAGCTAATCTTGCTCCCAGCCACAGTGGAGGTAAGAGCCTCAGGGAGATTTCAGAAGCAAGTCTCTCTCTCCTTTTTTTTTTTTTGTGTTGGAGTCTTACTCTTGTTGCCCAGACTGGAGTACAGTGGCACACTTGCGGCCATCGCAGCCTCATCCTGCTGACTTAGGCGATCCTTCTGCCTCAGCCTTCCAAGTAGCTAGAACTACAGATGCACGCCACCACACCTGGCTAGTATTTTTGTGATTTTACTGTAGAGATGATGTCTCACCAAGTTGCCCAGGTTGGTCACGAACCCCCAGGCTCAGGCAGTCCTCTCGCCTCAGTCTCCCAAGGTGCTGGGATTACAGACTGAACCACCACACCTGGCCCAAGTCTCTCTTTTTAAGTAATTAATTGATCTCATCAAGAACAATACATGGTATGTCCATCGTGTAACCTTTGGGAAGACCACAGGGAACAAGAAAAAAAAAGCTCTTGCCTTCATAGAGTTCATAGTGAGAGCGGTGCTCTTCAGACTTTAACGTATGTGTGAATCACCCAGGGGCCCTGGTGAAAGCAGATTCTGATCCAGTAGGTCTGGGCCGGGTCCTGAGATGCTACAATTTTTTAGTAGGTGATGTCAAAGCTGCTGTCCAGGGACTACACTTTGAGAAGCAAGGCGCTAAGGCTGGGTGGAAGAAACTGTTAACAGAGGATAACAATAGAATGTGATAGGTCTTAAGACTTGGAATTTGTAGAATGATGTAAGGGCACAGAGTAGAAACACCCATTCCAGAACTGAGAGGAAGAAAAGGCTTCCTCGGGGAAAGGAAGGCTATATTTAAATCTGGAGTAGAAATTAGGCTTGCCAAGCCTACAAGTGGAAAAGATGGCTCACTCCAGTTCATGAAATTGGTGTGTGAAAAGTCCTACGAGTAAGAATGAAATAATAAAGTTTTCTAGCTTGTGAGAATTGACTCCGACTCAGAAGATACCAAGGGAGAGCAGGGAGAGATGCAGAGGACCCAGGCATAATAAAGGGGTTGTATGTTTAACCCAAGGCAGTGCAGAGCCATTGAAGGGTTTGAAGCAGGACACTGACTGGTAAGGTTTGTATTTTTCAAAGCTCACCCAGGCTGCCACAAATGCATTGGAAGTCGCCAGACTCAAATTGGAGGGAGAGTTGAGAGTCTCTGTTCTAGTAAAACAGGTGAGAAGGATGGGTAGCTTGAACTAGAACTTAGACCTGGGGCTGAAATGGGCAGATTCAAGATGTATCCTGTGGGAGGCTTACTCAGTTTGATGGATGAATGTGTGTCTGGTGTGCTGGGTGTGACAGTGGTACCGGTGGGTGGTTAGGATGTGCTATCCATTATGCATTTGACCTTATTTGGTAGTTCCTAATAATAGGTCTTGCTTCCCCGCCCCCCTTCCTTGTTACTAAGCCCTTGCCTATCCAGTAATGGTCTTTATCATATTCTTTGAAATAGGTGGAGGTTTTTTCCTCTAAATCTTGTTTCTACTTGTCCTCTTGAGAACTGAAGTCCCCAGGCTCCTGCCACTGCCACTGCATAATTTACTTCCAGACTCTCTTAACATTCTTCACTTGTCCATTTCAACTTCTATCCATCCAGACCTGCTAGATCTCAGCCCTTCCATGTCATTAACTGGTTGGGCCAGAACACTGAAATGGGTCCCATGAGAGTCTGCTATGTTAGGATTCCATGCAAGGAGGTACATTTTAGGCCAAGTCAACCTCTTAATTAAATATTCATTTTATTTACAGTCAATTATGAAGAAGAGAACACTTGTCCCACTGAAGGTAAACATCTCTCTGCACTGTTCTTTGAGGCCAGCTTGTTTCTGCCGATAACTTTATTAAAAGGTAAGAAAACTGTCTGGGCTCGGTGGCTCAAGCCTATAATCCTAGCACTTTGGGAGGCTGAGGTGAGAGGATTGCCTGAGCTCAGGTTTCGAGACCAGCCTGGGAAACTTGGTGAGACCTTGTCTCTGCAATTAATAAAAAAATAAGCCAGACGTGGTACCACACACCACACTGCTTGGAAGACTGAGGAGGCAGCAGGGTCTCCTGAGTCTAGCAGGTCGAGGCAGCAGTGGCTATGAGCGTGCCACTGTACTCCAGCCTGGGCAACCAACTCAAAAACAAAAACAAAAGGTAGAAAAACGTGGTCTACCTAAGAACATCACAGCGTGAATCAGATTTTTGACATAAATGAACCTCCTGAGATTTTTTCTGGAATTGTTGATTGAGAAGAACCAACTAAAAGACCAAGAACAGTCATTCAGCTTTCCAAGATAGAGAATGTGAGTGCAGGGACTGAATAATGGCATAAAAACATATGATCAGAAATCACACACACTAAAAGCCCATCATGGTAACATCTATCATTTATATTGAAATGGGCAGATTTCCTTGCATTTCCTGCATATACGTTAGGATTTGGAAACATGGACAACAACTCCAGGAATATAGAGGTGCAATTTTAGAAAACGGTTGAAGACCCTCAGACTCACATCCTACCTGGAAGCCCAAGGCAATGACTTCATGACTTCAAGCTCAAGAAACACTTTCTGCCAAAGGAATATCTTTAGCAAAGAAGTCTGTTTATTGCCTACTCAAACATGGTGTTCAATTATGGAGTGCAGATGAAAGATAATCTGTTTTCATGCCTTGCCCAAACTCTGGCCTTCTTCTCCTAGTCCAGCCTTGGAGTAATGAGCTGTTCATGACATTGCATGCATTAAAAATAGGCCTTCCCCATATTCAAACCAGAAAGAGGATTTAGAAACACTCTTTCTGATTTTTTTGCTTGCAAGTAGCATTTCTTCTTGGAACCATAGTACTTTGACCCCATCAGTAGGAGGAGAAATTACCATGGTGAATGAAGGGGGAAATAACAGGCCGCCATAGCACTAGCGTTTTCATGGCATAGCCTCTGCTTCAAGGAAAGCGTGTCATAGTAATAGAGCTATAAGAAACAACCTCAAAGCTGATATAGATTGTTGTGACTTCATCTCTCCTCATCCCCAATGTATCTTGTAAAGGGCTCTGGGGCCATCCTAGAAAGCAGGGCATATACTAAATATTCTTAGACTCTAATTTCCACCTTCTCACTCACATGTAGTTGAGAAACAACACAGGCATAGCCATGGGGGCCCTCTACGCTAGAGGGTCTCTGTAGAAGGGCCTCATCATAGATGAGAAGGACCAGCTGGGGTGGATGGAGGCTCCAGAGAGTAGGAGAGAGACTGAAGTGGCATGTGGGCAGGTGTGAGGGAATGTGACAGCAGGCATCTGGTGTCAGCCTCTTGGAGGTCTGCAGAAATGGGCTGACTCAGCCAAAGGGACAGACCAGCAGATCCTGAAGCCCACAGGAGGGCTAATGGAAACAAGGCAGGGCTCTTGTGCCAAACCAATTTGAATTCTAGGCAGACTGCCAAGGAAAATAAGAAAGAACCCAATGACTTGAACTGAGGAAAAGGGCCAAGGTGCTGTCATTAGAAATAAGGAGAGCCAGATGGCAAACCCTGGCTCAGAGGAGAGTAAGGTGAACAAAACCCCCATGTCCTGAGCCCCTGAGCTCCCCTGATGGTCCCAGACATGAGTCCCGTATAGAGGCAGAGAGGAAGTGGTCTGGCACTGTAGACAGAACTCCTGGGAGGCAGGGCACATCCTGGTCATCATATGAAGTCACTGATACATCAGACAGAACCTACTAGGGCTTAGAGAAGAAATAGCAGAGACTTCTTTAGTCAAGATGGTAGGAATAGGCTGGTCAAAGAGGTGTTTTAAAATGGCAGAGTCAGACATGTTGAATGCAAGTCAACCTTCAAAAGTCTTTAAAAGAACACACTCATATGATTTAAGTAAGTGAGGAAGGCCACTCTAAATAGTAGTATAACTGCCTAGGAAGGGCTCAGAACTCTTTAGCATGGACTCTTCCTGGGGTATCAGGATTGTGGCTCTTCTATTTAAAATTGCAATTCAAAACTCAACTCTTCAAAGTAGCTTTTAAAAAAGAACTTTCCACCAGGCTCGGTGACTCAGCCTCTAATCCCAGCACTTTGGGAGGCCAAGGTGAGAGGATTGCCTGAGCCTGCGGGTTCGAGACCAGCCCAGGCAACTTGGCGAGACCTCATCTTTACAATAAATTAAAAATTAGCCAGGCGTGGTAGTCTGTACCTGTAGTTCCAGCTACTTGGAAGGCTGAGGTGGAAGGATTGCCTGAGTCCAGCAGGTTGAGGCTGGGATGGCCGTGAGTGTGCCATGGCACTCCAGCCTGGGCGACAGAGTGAGATTCTAACTCAATTAAAAAAAAAAAAAAGAACTTTCCTTATGTACTTTCACTTATGTACCTAACCCTGAATTGTACTTCACATCTTAAAAATAAAAATTAATAAAAAACTTTCCTGACAAACTTTTGTACTGTTTAAATGATGCCTTAAGCTCTGGCCTTTGTTTCTCCCTCCTCCTTACTCTCAGAGACAACTGCACACTGGTGGTACATGTAGAAAATGAGTCTTACTAACAGTTATGCTGAGAACTTTTTACTTCAGGATGATTATCTTTATGAAAAAAAAATGCTTTGTTAAGCATGAGACTGTCCTAGGACTAAAAGCCGTGACTGTATTTAATAGTAACAATTATTTAGTATGCAATTTACATACACCTGTGAAATTGAAGCTCATCATCCTCTTTTGACAGGTAATAATGATAAAGTAACTAAGCTAAACAAATAATTAAATTTGACAATAGAGTGACTCTAATCAACAAATTTGCTAGAAGCCTTTTCCTGTTAATGGGCCCTTAGCCAAAGACAAATTTTAAGATATACATTTTTAGAATATAAATTAGGATATAAGTTATAGAATATAAATTTCAGGTATGTTGATAACATATGTGGAAATGCAAAAGATTCAACCCAACAAGTATGCATTGCTTACTATCTTTTTGGTACTGAGGAGATACAAAGATGCTTTAGAGGCTCTTACTATCTGGAGAAGGTGATGAAAATATTTGTAAACCAAAAGCTAACAGGAGACACAGAAAGCTGAACCTACAAGAGAGATGAAGTAAACTTATGGAGGAAATAATGGAGAACAATGTTTGGGAAGAGAAGTTGATCTTGAATTGAAAAGGGAACACCCCCTTGTCTGAAAATGAAAGGAGGGAATGGAATGTGAGTTTCAGTATAAATACGTTTATAGTTGAAATTCTTCTTGCCCTATGGCCCTCTTTTTCCTGAGACATTAGGAGGCATGCAGTTTGCCAAGGGGGGCAGCATTCAAGCGGAGAGCGTTGGGAAGAAAGTGGAAAGTGGAAAACCATTACAACGGTAGTTGACAAAACAGAAGGAAATTGTCTCCCTGCACTTAAGGTACAGCCAAAGCATGCGATCTAGAACCTGTAGTGATAGCAACCAACAGGTGGAGGAACGTTTTCCAGTTGGCTGAACAGCGCAGTAGTAGATGATTTAAGGAATGGATGAGTTCTTGAGAGTTTCTTGGACAGATGCAAGAAAAGTGGGTGCCAAGGGGTTATAGGGTTATACATGCTCATAAATCATGCTTAGCCCCATGTTGTGTAGGTAGGAAAGAGAGGCCTCAGGGAGAGCAACAGGAGAGCATCGGCCCTGGCAGCCTCTGTCCAGAAGGGCAGATGTTGTGGTGATGAAGCCATGAGAGTGGGAAATAAGGGGCAGAAAGTCCAAAAAGGGAGCAGCTTTCAGCAATGGCAGATCACTTGTTGTAAGTCTGGGTACAAGTGACAAGAATAGCATGGAGGTGGAAGTCTCTAGATTTGAGACTCTCAAGGAAATGGGTGGTTAGGAAGTTTGATGGACCATTTACAAGGATAGTGAAGTTCTTGCTGATGATAGCAGGACAAGTTACAGAAATATCTGTGGTTGAACTCTTAACAGGAGACTGGTAGACAGGAGTAACAAGGACAGCTAGGGAGTGGTGATTGTTGCATCTGACTGGCAAAATCTGTCAGTCTACCTGATAGGTGAAGATTGCTACCTGATAGGTGAAGACTTCCTTTTATTATGAAGTTGGGGTTGCTTTCTCAGACTCCCTTGCAGGTGGCATACAGGCATGAGGCCAAGTTCTTCCAATCAGACACACCCTGCCCCAACTTGCAGCAGGAAGCTCAACCTTATACCCATTATGCGGGAGGCACCCTGGAAAGGGTCACCGCTAAATCCACATGCCCAGTTTCTAACTGAGGAAGTACTGTCATGGATAGCAGCCTCCAGAATGCCTGGTCCTATGTGGGAGTAGGTTTTCAACAGCCCTGTCCTTCAGACTGGTTTTGGGCATTGTTCCTGGTGGTGTAGCCTGGGAACCTGGTTCTTCAGTCAGGACCCTCACCTCCTTCCACTACAACATCCCTATGGTTCTGTGGCTCTCCACCTTACTTTGAATACATTTGTTTTCAGCCCACATCAGCCAACCAGTTTCTGTTGTTTACACCTAAGGGAATCTTGACGGATGCTGTGACATAGTCAGACTGACAGCATCTCAGGAGGATTTTCACAGAAGGGTGCCAGAGAAATGATTTGAAAGGGCATTTGGGAAGTGGGGAATGCTGTCCATGCCTGACCTTGTCCTCTTCCACCCTCGTTCTCTCAGTTCCCACATCCCAATTCTGCCCTGTGCTTCCTGGAGTATGTTACTTTCCCTGTAGTCCTTGGAAGTGGAGAAGGCTCATGCTCCCACCTTAGATACCTGTCAGAAATGTAGGGCTCAGCTTTAGGTGCCGAGGATGTCTGGGTGGTGGTGCCCAGGGTCCATAGGTTGGTCAGTCCCACGTCAGGTTTGGCATTATATCCAGAGAATGTCATTTATGTTGATGTCAGTAATTCTACTCCAGATATTATGTAGAAGAGGGCATGGTTAGCCTCCTCTACCAACCTGACTGGGCACCAGGAGAGAAACCCCAAATTGTGGTCAAATCAACCTGGTTCAAGAATCCTTAGATACACAGTATGAAGGGATCCCTGAACCTGGGACTTAAAATAGATATTAAAGGACTTGGATGAAGAGTACTTGAGCTCCCAGGGTAGAGCGAACAAAATGGATCTAACTGAATCATTCATGACTAAAGCAGAAACGTAAGTAAAGATAGAAATAATGTGCAGACATAGTGTTTTAAGTGCCATTGTGGTTTTGGTATGAACAGCCTTAGCCATTGGTGATCAGGGAATGGTTCCATTGGAATTCCTTTTCTACAAAGTCAGGTTTAGTGAGTTCTTTTTTGCATTTCATTCAGGTCCATGCCAATCAAGGGCAAATGATATTTTTGTGTGTCCATTATCTGACAGACACTGTGCTAAGTATTGGGATGCAACAGTGGGCTCAACGTAGTAGTTACGTTATGAAGAGATAAGCCAGCATTCGGAACTGTGAGTGTGTCTAGGTCCCATGGGTGTGGGTCAGGGTGACCATTTCTCTGTATAATAGTAATGCATTATGAAGAGAGTGGTCAGTTTACTCTTCTGAAATTATTCAAAGTCCCTATTTTAATATCGTTTTTATTATTCTCTTCATTTCTTTCACAGTTTACTATTTCACAAATGATTGCTGGAACCCAGAGCCACTGAAATTGCAGTGCAATTCCCTCCCAATGCAAAGTACTCCATAGCTATTTTTCTTGAATGTCTCCCTCAGAATGCATTCTGGAATGCCTTCTGTGACCTGGTGGGAGGGGTTGTAAAATCCTTGCTGGATATGAGTTATAAAAGGACTTCTTTTCCAATTATGGCTGCCCTGAAGCTATTTTCCCATCCTGGGTGACAATTTCTCATTCCCCATCATTGACTACCCGGCCAGATGCTTTAGCTGGGGTTGAAATCTGTTCCTTTATACAAGGCAAAATGCTACCTTGTCAGATGTTTGCAGTTTCCTTGGTTCATCTATATGACATATGGGTTCCAAAAGCATTTGAAAAGTAAAGCTTTCAAAAATTTTACGTGTTCTTCCTCGGTAGTAATTCCCTCTTCCCACTCCTTAGATTAAAAAAAAAAAATGTCCCCAGTTAGTCTTTGCTTCTCTGATCTATCCCACTGCACCCCCGCCCCCACGTTCTCTGGTAAACCAGGATGCTGGAATTTGGAAGGGCTCTTGAGATATCTGTACGTCTACTACAATGGTTCCTGACTTCCTTTTGCTATTCTCAACAAGACCTTTTCTTCAAAGCAGGTCTTTCAGGGAGTCCAATATATGAACCAAAGGCACAGCTTCTGTGTTTGAAATGGGGGCCGGGAGTCCACACCCTCTCTGTTGCCTCTTCCCACACCCACACCACAGCCTCTAAGGCACCCAGTGAAGTCCTAAGTGTGCTTGTCGAAGTGGGTCAGCGTCAGACTCTCCCATATGCTTCATAGAGACGCAGTCTTCTACAGGTGTGGAACCCTGCCTGCAACCCACCGAATCAGATTCTAAGGTGAGGGCCTAGGAATTTTTTTTTTTAAAGATTTACCCACTGAGCCGGGCTCGGTGGCTCAGCCTGTAATCTCGCGCCTTTGGGAGGCTGAGGTGAGTGGATTGCCTCAGCCCGTGGGTTCAAGATCTGCTTGGGCAGCCAGACCTCATCTCTACAATAAATCAAAAATTAGCCAGGCATGGTAGCATGCATCTGTAATTCCGGCTACTCAGAAGGCTGAGGCGGAAGGATCGCCGGAGCCCAGCAAGTCGAGGCTGCCGTGGCTGGGAGCGGCCACTGCACTCCAGTCTGGGCGACAGAGTGAGACTCCAACTCAAAAAAAAAAAAAAAAAGATTTACCCACTGTCCACTTCCTCCCCTGCCCTCTTCAAGGAATCTATCATGGAGTGAAGGTGGAGAATCATTGCTCTAAATTGAATAGAGTTAATTAGGGGCACGTCTGTCTCCCTGGCAAGACAGAACAATGTTCTGTTCACCTTTGTATTGCATTTCTTCTTTCCTTTTAGAAATCACTGAAGGTTTATTGAGCCCCAACAGTAGGCTAGCATTGAAAACACTACACTGGGCTCACTGTCTTGCACAGAGATGGTAGATCTATACAGATATAATACGTTATTATTATTACCGTCTATCCCTTTTAGACTATAACCTCCTGAAAGATCAGTGCCTCAATTTAACATGAAATCCTTCACCCCGAAGGAAAGGCAGTATGTGTGCAAAGCATATCTACCTTGGTGATTGACCAACTTATGTGCAAATTCGAAGTCTGACGTTTCCTAGCTACATGGCTGAGCAGACAATTTAATCTCTCCCTGAATTTCAGTTTCCTTGTCCATTAAAAATATTATCTGTCTGTGGAATTGCAGAATTGTAAGAATTGCAGATAGTGAAGAAGCTGGCCAGGGGTTCCCTGTGACTGCCCAGTCAGTACAGCTATTTCTTTCCACTTGTAGATGGCAGTCAGACTTACTGGGCACATTCAATTTATCTACATCCTACTGAAGAAAATCAGGAGGGAACGACACCTCCCTGCACTTTGGACAAAACAAAGCAGAAGGAATAACTGGAAATTCACCAGTAATTTTTAAAAAGTCAAATGACAAGATATTTGATTGTTTAAGCGTGCTCAATGTTAAGACTTCCAAAAAAGGTTAGGTGGTGATATTCAAAAGGATAGGAAGGATGGCAGACAATCCCCCAAGAAGAAAACATTTGAAATAAGAAAAGAATTAGCTTAATCTGTAAAAATAGAAATTGATTGGGAAGTAGGAGACTAGTCCTGGCTAGCTAGTAACTAACTTTATGGCTTTGGAATACACTGCCCTACATTTTACTCATTGGTTGAATCTTTAAAAATATAAAGCATAATAAAAATGGTAGCTATTTTAAATCCATTTTCTGATAATAAATAGAGACTTTTTTTATTTTACAAAAATAGATACAAATACTGATATTTGACCACATGACCAAATTTATCCTCCTAATATTAGTCCCACAATCTTCCCTCTAGATGTGAGTACCAGCAAATCTGCTTTCCACATTGGGCATCATGAATCCCTGAATCTAGGTTAGAGAATTTTACAACAGCCTAATCTTTCTTTTACCTGAACTGACCTAGAGAATCCTTTATAGATCTCAAAACTGAAGATCTTTCTGTTTTAAGTGGTTTCTAGCATACTGATGTCGTATGACTTCTACAGAAAATGTAATTTTTTATCACTGCTATTCTTATTTTTTCAGTTGGGTTCTCATGGAGGTGGCTAATTGTTTACTGATTAGGATAAGAGTGACTTGGGTACTATTGCACACCTTTTTTCCATTTGTTTTCTTTATCAGTACACTAAATTACAAAGTAATAGGGTCCTTCCTTTTGTGAGAGACTTTGCAGAACTGCACAATTTTATAACAGTATAACTTGAAACCCCCTTTTATAATATCTATATTATATTTTATCCCAAAGTCATTACATTATTTATTCCTTACCTTCCCTAAGCTAAAATGCAAAGCCATTGTTTTTATTAACAAATCCCTGTAAGTTTGGCTTTATAAAAGCAACAACAGGGTCAGCTATAAAGGCAAGACAATCTGCTAAATACTTGAGCCTTCACATCTAAGACAAACTCCCTGGAGACTGGTGGCTATTCCTCAATGTGGCCCTGCCACTTATTGCTTCCTAACTTGGCTGAACTCAAAAAAGGGACGTGATTATCATTATTTTCCAGTCAGAAATTTAAAACCAGACAGTGACAAATCAATTCCCAAGGCATACATTTCCATTTGTGAAAGTGAAAAAACATAATCCTGAGAATCCCCCTTTGCTAGCCTCGAAAGTTAAAAGCATGGCAACAGATCTCTGTGTATCAGGGATTTCAAAAAAATCTTTCTTAGACTATTTTTCAAATGGAAAATGGTGGCAAACTGGATAATATTTCCGCTGGGTATGTTGAGACCTCCGAACAAAGAGGAGTGTGATGCTAAGGCCAGGGCTTACCAAGAGTCCTGAATAGCTCTATGAGAATAACCCTGGATCAATGTGAAACTTAATACTTTAATGACTGAGCCTCTCTTGGGTTCTTGTTTTTAATTCTCTGGTCCCGGGAGAATCACTTTCTTCTCTAATCTTTCTGAGAGGAGGAGAACGTCAGGGTATAGCTGTGACTCAGGAAAGGCTGAGGACAAGTTTCCAAAGGGTAAGGATGATGTGCCACTCACGGGGCAGGCAGCAAAGCATGGTGGTTAAGCCCTCAAGTTCCAGAAGTTTAGACTTCTCCCCACCTGTATAACCTGGACTGAGTTACTTACCTGCTTTAAATTCCTATTTCTTCTATTTCCTTGCCCCTGGGTGGTTAGCATGAAATGAGATAATCATAGAAAGCATGTAGTGCTTGGCTCATAGCAAACACGTACTAATTCTTGGGAGTTTTAATGATTTTATCTTCTCAGTATTGAACAATGTGCATAGTGAATATCAGGAGGCTCAGTATATTTTGGGACAAATAAATGATATATGAACGGCACTCTGAATTGATCACTGCTGGAACTAGCCATGAACTTTTCATAGTGGCTGGAAGTTTGTGATGGACAGAGCCAATCTGGGTGCACAGGCATCTTTCCTGCCAGTGCTCCAGCATCTCCCTGACAGGGCCTGTGAGGGTTATGGTAGCCCTGACCTTCAAAGATCCAAGACTCCAAAATAGAAGTGAAATGAGTCCAGTAAAATTTATCAGCATTCAGAGATGCTAGAAAAGAAATTACCACTCTTTTCCAAAAATGAAGCCAAAACTTGTATGGTCATATGCTCTCCATCAGTGTAAGGCTTTTCCAGCTTAGTCAGTCCAGCTCGCATGTGTCTGCATAGCCAGAGAGAAACTGGCAGCAAGCAATACGCTTCTTTGGTCATTTGCTCTTAACCCTCTGGCAAGAGATCAGTTTGGAGAAATTGAGGCTGCTTAACAGCTTTCAAAGGATAATTTGAGCTAAGAAGGAAATAGCATTCCACATTTGTCCAGGAACTGTAGCATTGCTTAGAAACACGCTACTCATGTGGTATTCCCAGTATGAAATCCAGAAATTGTACCAGAACCTGTCTGGGATTTATAAACGTCTTATGGATTCATTGGTTTATGAACATCAAAAAAATTATTAAGGACCCACTCTATGTCAGGCACTGGAGTTGAGAAGACACATAAAACATGATCTCCATCTGAAAAAGCCTAGAGTCAAAAGGAGGGCATACTTGTAAACAGACAACACAATAAAGTCCATTATGCACATGGCATGTGTTTTGGGGGTAGAATAGGGAGAGACCAATTCTTCCCGAAAGGATTAGAATAGACTTCTACTGAGTCAGTAAGCTTTGAGCTGACTCTTGAAAGATGAGTGTTTACCAGCCAGTCAGGGGTGAGAGGGGATTATCCAGACAAAGAGAGAAATCTAAACAAAGACACGGAGGAAAGAAACAGCCTGACTTCTGCCCTCCTTAACAACCAGTTTGGCTAAGTTGGGTTGAAGTGTAAGAGGTGCATATATGGGGGGGGGGTGGAAAGGAGTGGTGGCTTTAGCTTCCATCTCTACCAGTCAGAATTCTTGGTCACCTGCACCAGAAACCAGTTCTGGGGGTTCTGAGCCCAAATGAGTTTAAGGGGCTTCTAAATACAATGTATGACAATTAAGCTCGTGAACTCATTCTAGAAAAAGTGTTGCATACCTCATGGCTGAATATCATTATGGTCACCTTCGAAGTACTCCCCTTGGGAAACTACACTCTGATGTCAGTGTCTAAGTCTACCTGCCAAAGCAATTTTGGAATTCTTTTTCTGGAATGGCCATCAGAGCTGTTGTCTTATTACCCTTGATGTCCTGAATGCCATCAAATGTCTTCCTTTCTATATTTCCTTTCTCTTCAGGTAAAGAAAAAAGTCATTGAGGGCAAGATCAGGTGAGTAGGGAGGATGTTCCAATCCAGTTATTTGTTTGCTGGCTAAAAGCTTACTCACAGACAGTGCTGTGTGAGCTGGTACACTGTTGTGATGCAAGAGCTCCTTCAGGACCATGTTTGCACACACTTTTTTCATGCCAAGATTTTCCTGTTTCTTTATTGATATTTATTTGGTCTGCTATGCTTCTCACAAGTTAGCCAACAATTTTGACTCACAATGTAGCAAATTTTGCAATGTTTTCTTAAGTTCTGCTCATTGTTGGCCATCCCGACCTTTCTTCATCAGTAACACTTTCTCTCCCTCAGAAAAATGTTTAATCCATTTGTACACTGCTGTTTTCTTCAAGGCATTGTCCATACCTGGTTTCACTTCCACTCTTGTTAAGTTTCGCAGGAGATTTGTTTGTTCATTGCTCAAATTCAAACTCCAACATTTTTGCAACGACAGCTATGATGGTCATTCCAGAAAAAGAGTTCCAAAATTACTTTGATGGGTAGACTAGACACTGATGTTGCTGCATAGCTTCCCAAGGGGAGTACTTTGAAGGTGGCTGCAGTATATTCAGCAATGAGGTATGTAGCACATTTCTAGGATGAGTTCGCAAACTTAATTGTCAGACTCCATATACAGAATGAATTGAATTTATGTGTTTACTTTTGCCCCCTGCTGAAATGCCATTAAAAGACAGTAAGGAATCTTTTAAATGGCATAAGCACACAAGGACAATGAAAAGAGATAGGATTTTTTAAAAAATCTTTTGGAAGTATAAAAGAAAGTAGTTTACTGATATGACCAGAGGACCTAAAGAAACAGAATTTTTTCTATAAAGAAAGAAATAAAAGGCTATTATACAATTTGCTCTGTGTCCCCAGAAGTCCCAAAGGGCTCAGGAATTGGAAGTACAAAGTAACTCTGGAAATGGGGTAAAGATGAGGCTGAAACAGAAAGACTGCCTTGAAACCTGTTAAGTAGAAATTGGACCTTGAAATCCCTCTCCTACTTTGAAGAGCCAAGTGGCTGCCTCAGTCTGCCTTCCATCAGAAGACAGGTGTTTATTCTTTGGACAAGGTAAAACAGAAATCTCTGAACTGGAGGACAATGACCAAAAATAAGGGGGGAGAATGAAAACAAGGAACTGAATAGTGATCTATACATTGAACGCCGGTAACCTCAACCTTCTTCCCACAATTAGAATCCTGATGTCCAAGCTCTACTCTCATAGTAGGAGATTATGTATTTATTTGTTCATTTATTTTTATCAGTCTAAGAGTAAAGACCAATAGATGCTAACATGGTAATAGTGTGTCTCAGGTGGAATTCTTTACAGTGAAACCCACTACCATCAGGTCCTCCCCATCCCTATGCAGGGTTTCCAAATTAGTTTTTCAGTGCCCTGCTTTTACATATAAAATTACAGCCTTTGTTGCATGCTATACATTTGAGGAACACTCTAATATGAAGCTCAGAGACTGTGATGGGTTGAACTGTGTCTCCACAAAATTAATATAATGAAGTCCTAACCCCTAGTATCTCAGAATATTATTTGGACTTAGATGTTCTCAGATGTAATTAGTTAAAATGATGTCATACTGCAGGAAGGTGTGCCCTAATCTGATATGATTAAAAGAATGCCATATCACTACATGGTATCTACCCCCCCGCCCAGAAGAAATTATATAAAAAATATACCCGTACTCATATGTTCATTTTAACTCATTGAATAGTTACTATTTGCAACAGCAAAATCACGGAACCAACCTAAGTGCCCATCAATAGTTGACCGGATAAAGAAAATGTGGTATATATACATCATGAAATACTACACAGCCATAATAAAAAAAAAAATGCAGTCATGTCCTTTGCAGCAGCATGGATGGAGCTGGAGAGCATCATCCTAAGTGAACTGACTCAGAAACAGAAAGCCAAACACCACATGGTCTCCTTTGTATGTGGGAGCTAAATGGCCACAAAGATGGAAACAAAGGACACTAGGGACACTAAAAGGGGAGAGGCAGGAAGGGGAGCTATGGTTCGGAAGTTACCAATTGAGTATAGTGTTCACTATCTGGGGAATGGGTCACCTGAAGCCCAATCCCCACTACTATGCAACACATTCATGTAACAAACATGCTCTTATAACCCCTGAATATAAAATAAAATAAAACTATATATATTTTTTAATTTAATCAATATTTTTTATTATGGTTTTGTGGGGTACAGTTAAGGGTTAGGCGTACAATTACGTTTCATTCAGGCACCCTGTTGATAAGAGGTGTTTCCCAATCCCCAGACAGATACATGCTACTGTTAATCCCATCCTCCCCCATAGTTTCCCAGTACCGTCAGTCGTTTTCTTATAGTATTACATTGGATGTTCAAGGTCCATTATATGAGTG
>NW_006991407.1:0-1088 GCF_000164805.1 Carlito syrichta | reverse complement strand
CAGGTGGGAGGGCCCTTAATAGGTTCTGCTTCATAGGTATTCAAAAATGTTTGCTGAATGAATATTATTTCATCTACTGATGAAATGACAGCATACTGAGGCTGTCTGATCTGCATGAAGGTACTCAATGATCACTGTAATGGTTTAGGGACCCGCTGGTTAGTGCCTGCCCTTCAGGTGATTAGGAATTTCATGCTTCTGTCAGCTAACATTTTTAAAGTTTGTCCTAATGAGGTATGGCCCCATCTGCCAGGTATGTCTGAGTTCAATTTCTGTTCTTTACCACTCTTCTCTGCACACACACCTTCATTTTATTCTCTGCACTCAGAGCCACGAGGGAACTGTAAGTTTTCCAATCAAAGTTCAGTAGACTGTTTTGTCAGGACAGTTTTGATCAATTTTTAGGCTAACAGAAAAAGGAAACGGTTTCCTTTTTAGGTTTATTTTAGCCAGCTTCAAGAGACAGTTTGGATACTCATGGGAAAACAGGAAAACCTAATTGGAAGCCTTTTGTTTCTCTGTAGTGATCCTGTGTGTTCATAGAGTTTTTTCACACCTTCTGGAGAGCCTAAGTATCGCTTCCTGAGGAACAGAAGTAATATTATGTCTGAGCCCAGTTCTGCCTGATGTAGGGAAGGGTGTGCCAGCGGTTCACCATTGAAGTCGAGAATGAGTAATAAGACCTTGAGGATTCTTAGCCAACCCAAAATGATCCAATAAAGTAGCTTTAGCACAGTGGAAAAAAACTGTCACTCTTTCCTGCTCTGTCAGCTTGGATAGCAAAAGGAGGAAATACTGCTTAAGGGGCTTGAAGTTTGCAGTTTGTGAATCATTTTCTTGGGAACTTTTTCAAAGATAAAGTGTTGTGAACCTCTGACCTCACATCCAATTTGACCATTAACTGTGCTTACCTGTTTAGGAGGCTCATCTGGCTTGAGTCCTGACTTAAAGCCATTGCTCACCTATTGACGTCTGTATTTGAGCTCAGGTCCCAGGCTGGGCTAGGGAGCACCAAATCCATGGAAAATACTGCTTCCTCCTGAGCATTCCTTTTTTTCCCCTTGACCCCCAACGACCCAGGGCAGCTT
>NW_006991406.1:0-1122 GCF_000164805.1 Carlito syrichta | reverse complement strand
TATTAGATAGGACAAGAAGGAAGACAGAAACCTCAAAGAAAAGAGCGAAGGTAGAAGGATATAGGACTTCAAGAGTTGAGAAGGAATAGGAAGGTTTGTGAACAGAGTATAGTCGAAGAAAATCATGGGCCTTGGTAAGAAGGGGTATATTGGAAATCTTGGCCTTCTGGACATGTCTTATATACACAGAGATAAAGTACATTAGGTGACATGTACCAATTGGCTTCAAGGCCAATTGTGTTTGCGAGATTTGGCATGATGGAAGAAGGATAGGAAGGCTCTTACCATGTAAAAGAGTTTGGATCTCATCTTGATTCCTTCAGATGAAGGTGTCCTGGCCAGGATTAGAATGTTTTTGACACTGTCTTTTCTTTCTTGCTTTGTTTATATTTATTCATATCAACCAATTATATTTTCCTTCTTTCTTCAACTGTAATATGTGATCAGTACTGGTGGTGATTATAGTCACAATTTGGTTTATAAGTTATGTAAGATCAAAATGGAATTGTGACCTAAATAGAAAGAATTAATGTCACCAAGATGGAGCGAGTCTCTGGATTGATCACTGTGTCTCACTGTGTTATAGTATGTGAGAACATGTTATTGTCTGTAGTAAAAGTTTTACCTGGAAAAGTCTTAAAGAAATTAAATTGCAAAGGTAAGCAGAGACCAGATAACCAATACTTACTATCACTTGACAAGAAATTTTGACAAGTAGGTTGGACTTTATTTTGATGCTCAAGAGGAATTTGGGGAGGTTTTTCAGGTGAAGAATGACAGTTTTTTATTTTTAAAATATTTAACTGACATTGATGGATAAAGGGTTTAAAAGATAGAAAGTTAGAAGCAATGAAATTAATTGAAGTGGTAATGCAATGGTGCATGAGATAGATTTGAGGGACCCACCTAAGAGATTGGCAATAGACCCAAAGGCAGAAACAGCTTCAAGACATATTAAGAATGAAGGCATGACAGGGATATTGACTGACTGAATTAGAGATTATGAAAGAGGAATGAAGTAAGTCCTCAGATGTCTGTCCTGTGTGACTCAGTGGATAGTGGTGACTTTCTTTTTTTTTTTGAGTTGGAGTCACATTCTGTCGCCCAGACTAGAGTGCAGTG
>NW_006991405.1:0-1598 GCF_000164805.1 Carlito syrichta | reverse complement strand
CTTTCGTGACTCTACAATGAGATCAAGTTGAGATGAAATTAGCCACCATGGAGCCATCCTTACCACCAGGTCTGTGGAAACAGCTAATTCTCTGATTGGTTAATTAACCTATTCCTCCAGGAACTCTTATTGGAACTATCTTCTGTGTGCTTTTTTCTTTCTTTTTCTTTTTTTTTTTAAGTGAAAACCTAAAGGGATAGCCTTTTACTGTTAAAGATGGTGAACAAACTTTTAGCAGTGTGCAAAAGGTGTTCCACTGTTGATCCTCCCCCTCTACACACATACACACACACACACACACACACACACACACACACACACACACGCACATGCACACACACACAAACACACACACACAATTTAGCCAAAATAAGAGCTTTCTCATTGCAGATCGGAAATCATCATGTGCCAGGAGTTTTCTCTGAGTCTGACCAAGGTTTCTTATCCAAACCTAGGATAAGGACTGGGAGGTAGAAGTTACAAGAAAACATTCTCACATCACTGGGGGGAAAAATAATATAAAACAAAAGGAAATACTGCTTTACAAGTAGTGAATTTCTCATTACTGGAAGTGTTTGCTTTCTTATTCTAGATGAGAAGGGCTTTCAGCATCAGTTAGAAAATAGACAAGATAGACACAAACTACATTCCAACTTTATGACTCGACTATTCTGTAGTTTAAACAGAAGCATTTTTTTACATTGCTTCTTATATAGTTTAGTAATATCTGCCCATGTAATGAGCTCCCATCAGAAAAGAAAAGAGGGGATGAATTCTTGGTGTTTTCACTCTGTGGGGAGACAGCAATTGCATCATCCTCTGTACCATTTTCTTACTGTTTCTAAGAATCCGGTTTGATTGAACTTGTGGCCCACAATGCCAGGGCCAGACCCAACAAGCCAACAGCTTGATACAAGGTGCTCCTGATTTCACAAGAGCAAATAACCAAAAACAGTTTGGAACTCTTAGAACATAAACCCATGGTTATCATAAGGAAGATTCCAAACTCAAAAGAAAGGGAAACGTAAGAATAAGACCTATTTTTTAAAAGGGGGGGATGCATTGTCCTAATGTATAGTGAGTGTTTTGCACTTGAGCTTTTATAGAGAATCAACGTTCCTCTCAAGTCTAATGATTCTCAGCTCCCACAATATACACTAAAGATTTTACATTAACAAAGAGGATTCCGGAGAGCTGAGCTCCCTTAGATCATTGCAGTGGGCATCTTTCTCATCACTTGGTATCTGATTCATTGCAGTGTCGTGAAAAATAGATTGGTGATAAAGAAGGGCATCTGTGTTCTAGACTTGACTCTGCCACAAACATTCTGTGTATCCTAGAGCAAATCACCAAGCCATACTGACCTAATTTTCTTCATGTGGCAAGCGAAAGGGTCGGACTGCATAAATGCCTTCCAAGGCATGGTACACAAACATGAGATGCTTTTCATTGGTGTACAAATATACCTTATTGAATAGTTATGTAGGGCTTTAAAAAATAAGAACAGTATTAAGAAAAAATATAACTGGCACATCAAACTCATGATTATACTGATATTATTGCTTCAGGATAAGGAAAAAGTAGGTAGTGATATTAGG
>NW_006991404.1:0-1286 GCF_000164805.1 Carlito syrichta | reverse complement strand
TTTCAGTTTTAGAATTAGCTATTGATTAGCTACTATGGAAGAATAGAATTCAGCTATCTCAAACAATTCTCTAAGCATATCCTTTTTCTTCTTTTACCCTCACTATATTTATAACAACGCTTTGGTTAAATCAGGATTCAGTGTTTATATTATTTTAGCTATATAAATATTGTTCATAGTAGACAGTAGATACTGACTCCATTTAAAATCCTGTCTAATGTTAGTTTTTCTCAGAGTTAGTAATTATCTGCTTTTTATTTGATTTTTAAATATATCTCTCACCAATTCATTTTTAACTCTCTAAGAAAACTTTAAAATTTCTTTCAGCGTACCATAACCCATTAGATAATCCATCAGTGCCATCTTCTCTTGCAGACATCGCTCCAGTCTGTATTATTCACTCACTAGGACTGTGGCAGGGCTGCCCTCAGGCCCCCCTGCCCTCTTCATCTTGCTCTTGTATTGGATTCCTATATTTTCCTCCTGGTTTCTTCCCTCCTTTTACTGGTACACACGCTGCAGTAATTTCTAGAGCTGGTAAATTTGGGGAGGCAAATTTTATGAGATCTTGCCTATATAGAAGTATGTTATTCTACCATCACATTCAGTTGATCATTTGTTTGGCTATAGCATTTAGCTTGGACATCCCTTTCCCTCAGAAATGTGAGGATGACGTCCTACTGTCATCTGGCTTTCAATATTGCTGTCTGAAGCTATTCTGTTTTCTAATACTTTATATGTACTTTTGGAACATTCTCTGTGTCCTAGTGTTCTGAAATTTTATGCTTGCATGTCTTGGCATGCCCGTTCAATCTACTCATACCTTTTACTCCTGGGAAATGTTCTTATATTGTTTCTTTGGCAATTTTCTCCAAGAGAATATTTTCTCTGTTCTCTTTTTCTGTAACTCTTATTAGTTGTTTGACTTCTGATTTGGGCCTCCAAGTTTATGTTTTTTCCTTCTAGAAAATGTGTTTTATTAAATATTGACTAGACTAAAAATTGTCTTTATAAAATATGTATAAGTTAAAAAAATGCAAACATTTAGTACCACCGTCAGCTTTAACAAGAGCATCACCAATGAATTTCAAGCCTCCATGTGCCCTTCCTTAACACCTTAGCGGTAACTGCTACGCTGAATGTTGTGTTTATAGTGTATTTTTCTTTGTAGTTGTATCACATCCTTGTGTATTTCTAAAGAACATATTGCTTAGTTTTTTGTGTGTCTCAATTTTATATTGTACTGTAATTTATATTCATCATACTGTATGATTTCTGCGACTTGC
>NW_006991403.1:0-1496 GCF_000164805.1 Carlito syrichta | reverse complement strand
TTTTTTCCATGACATTCTCTGTGCAACTACACCTTGTAGGTGGTGTTGACAGAGAGGCGGCAGGGGAACAGCTTGATAATTTTCCATGGCGGTGGATGGAGGGCCAGAGAATTGCGGAGGGTATGTTAAAGTTTTGAGATGCTGGGATTGGTGGTCCTGTGAAGGTTGGAGAGTGAGTGTATGTTGGCAAAGGTTAGAAGAAAGAGTTTTTTGAAAGGACTTGTGAGAGGGATTAAGAAAATGAACAACAGAAACAACAAGGTATTGGGGTGGTTAATAAGGTTTGAGAGGTTTTTAGTTTGGAGGTTTAGGGCTTTTTGGTAGAAAATACATTAGGAAAAGCCACAGTTTAAAAATATGTAGTGTAAAATAAAGGTGTGTATCTGATTGGGTGAATGTCCTTTTGGAGGTTTCAGAATGGGTCATTAAGCTATTAAGGTCATTTAAAGATTTTAAAAGAGGATCAGCTTGAAGTGTGAGTTGTAAATTTATGTTAATTTAGGCCTAAGTGGCTAGGTTGGCTGGGAATGGCCCTAAACTGCTTGGTTTGGGTTGATAGGCAAATTTTGCAGTTAGAATTAAATGGAAGCTGTGTGCTAGGTAAGAATTGGTGTGTGAGATTGATGAAAGGAATCTAATTGATAGAGGACAATATAAGTGGGAATGAGATGCATAAGAAGGTTAAGGTTAGAATAAGAGGTCAATGTAATGTGAGAGAGGCTTGAGTCTTTGGGTGTGGTAAAGAGGTAAAATAAATTGGACACTAGGAAGGAGTACCAAGTGATACAGTTAGGGGAGAAATTATATAGGCTTCCTTGTAATTATAGATTAGTAATTGTTGAAAGTAGTTGGTTTGCTGAGGTAAGAGGATTACCAAGGGGCTAAAAAGCAAGGATAGAGTGAAGGACATATAAGAAATCATTGAAGGTGGGGTTTATTGGCTTAGGGAAATAGGAAAGTTTATGGGGTGTTACAGGGTGGAAATTTTTGACAAAAATATCTGATAATATAGGCTAAGATGAGTATTATAGTAGTGACTATTGGTAGTATTAATAAAAGAACATCCATATGTATGGAGTTATTAAGGGCACTTTTTGGTGTGTGACAAAGGAGATTTTGGAAGTTCAGGAACTTTTGTTAGTTGAAGAGAGGCAGGACCTGTGGGAAATGAAGTATATTTTGGAGGCTTTGGTATGGATACAGGCATATGAAGTGTAGTATTGGGGGCCCTTTTAAATGTATTTAGTGTGTAAGGTCTGTAACCTTGATTGCCATGGGTGTGAAAGAAGAGAGAGCTATGTGTTGGTAGAGTGTTAGTTTTAGTGTTTTGGCTATGAGTATAGTGGCAGTGCCCAGAACTTGGAGGCATGACAGTCAGCCTTGGATGACAGAGTTCAGTTGTTTTGACAGATATGCTATGGCCTGTGGAGTACTGTCATAGGATTGGCATAAAAGTTTAAGGGTGATATTGTGTTCTGTGTGGACATATAGGGTAA
>NW_006991402.1:0-1323 GCF_000164805.1 Carlito syrichta | reverse complement strand
TTGCTTCACACTTCCCGCCCTGCAGGTGGGGTGGAAGGAAGCCCTCAGGCCTGAGAGAGAGCCACAGGACTTACAGGAGGATAGGATCAACTTGAGCTGGACTGGTGGGTGCTGAGAGGATGGCATCTGTGGCAGGAGGCATTCTGGAGAGTCCACAGGTCTTTGTTGTCCTGCATTTCTCATGGCACACCTGGAGCCAGAGTGGTCATACAAAACCATGTCTGCAATAACTGTCACTGTTTCTTAGAATTCAGGATGAAATGATCTACGTGCAGGGGTGAGTCAGAGCAAGAGAACGACTTGGGGACAAAGAGCTCTGGTGTTGTGGTGAACACTGAGTCCCAAGCCAGCTGTTGAAGAGCAGCATTGGTATTGGAGTGTGAGAGACAGATAAATTGCAAATAAGATGCGAGAGGTAAAAAACAGAGGGGAGGGCATCCCCTCCCAAAAATGGTGGGTGCAGCAGCAGCAAACAGAACACAGAGCCCAACTAGAGGGAGGTAGAGTGGCACTGCCTCTGCCCAAAGGTCCAGCCCCGGAGGGCCTGGAGGATGCAGAATGGGACATGCCAGGCTCAGGCAGAACCTCCCTCTCTCTGGCTCAGGCACCCTGTAACTTATGCTTTTCTCACCCAGAAAAGAGTGACTTGGGGCTTTCCACCCTCCTGCTGCCCAAAGTGTGACCAAGGGACAGTATCTGCATCCTCTGGGAGCCAGCTGAAAATTGGAGTCTCTGTCCAGTTCTGGACCTCCTGATTGGAAATCTGCATTTAAATAAGATTCCAGGTGTTTCATGCACAAGTTAACTTTTGCCACTGATGCCAGCTCCCTGCTGGGGAGTCACCAGGTCTTTCTCTGGGTCTTTGGTGATGTAGTAAAGAGGAGCCAGCGTTTCCAAGGGCCCATATCATTCTCCAAATGCAGACGATGAGCAAGAATGTCATCCTTGTCCTCTTCATACAGATGAATAACTCAGTGCCGCCCCCATGGCCAGAATGCATCCCATGGCAGTCAGTGGCTCCTATGGCCAGGACATATCCCACAGCAGTCAGTGTCCTCCATGGCCAAGACAGGCCCCATGGCAGTTAGTGGTCCCTGTGGCCAGCATGTGTCCTGCAGTAGTTGGTGGCCCCTGTGGCCAGGATGCATCCCAAGGAAGTCGGTGGCCCCCATGGCCAAAACACATTCTGTGAAAGTCAGTGTCCCCCAAGGCCAAGACATCTGGCAGACAATGTCCCCCATGGCCAAGACATTTGGCAGTTGGTGGTCCCTGTGGCTAGGACACATTTTGTGGCAGTCAGTGTCCCCCCCATGACCAGGATGC
>NW_006991401.1:0-3577 GCF_000164805.1 Carlito syrichta | reverse complement strand
CATTATTTTAATAAATATATATGTATTCAAATATATTAGATATCCCAGATATAGGGGCTCTGTGCCTTTACTGTTGCAAAAGATAAGCATGCTTTAATGCATCCCATTACCAGTCCTCCATCAGCCTTGGCCAAGCAAGAAACCACTCAATAAAATAATTTTCATAAATCATATGATTCAAGTATAGAAAATCTTGCATTCAAAGAGCAAATGCTAGTAACATGGTTTTCTCTGTATGGATTTTAGTGAGCATATACTGTCTCATATACCATTCTCAGCAAAATTTTGTCAAAAAATCAATTAAATTGAACTATGTGACATAAAAATGGAGTACAGAGCTGTGAGGAGGTGTAGAAAGGGTGATTTGGGGGAAATAGTTAAGGAGACATATTATAAATTAATTAGTCACTAAATTTTTCTACTTCCTAAATTGGCATTAGCTGCACATTTACGTTGTCATTCAGCAAATGTCTACAAGGCCTCTTCTTTGTGCAAGGCACAATATTACATATGCACAAAATGAGCCTTATTATGGTCATAAATTCTATAAGTGTAGCAAAATGAGAATTAGGAGTTAAATCTCAGATACATGAACTCATGTTGGTTTCACTTGCAATTATGGTAGGAATACAACCAAAACTTATACTTTTTTTCAGTTTCTTTTGTTTATGTTTTTCCAACTCAGTGCCTTTTACTTAAATACTCAATCTGAATTGAAACCAACAATCAGGAATGTTTCTTATTGTAAAAGGGCTGCACAACTTTCTCTCCTATCTAAGACTGTATTTGAATGCAGAGGAAACATGGCTGATTATGTCAGCATTGGAAGGGAGTCCCCTTGCCCATGTGCTATCTTTTTGACTTCTAGGAATATCAAATGGTATGTGATTGGTCCTATCTGGTCTCTGGTTATGTTAAACTGTAGCCTGCTAAAATGAAGTTGAGTCTAATTCTTCTAGCTTGGTAATGACATTCATTGCTGACATCTAAGGTCCTTAAGAATGGTGCTAAATTCCTGTATTCTGTGGCTTCTTCCTAATTCCGAGTATCTTCTTGTTGACTAGTTGTCACACTATTTCTTGGGACTCTGGAGCCCTCACCAGCTTTCTCCATACCATACTGCTCTAAGCAAGGCTTCTCCACTTCTAAACTTCTATCTGGTTAGCATTATATTACACTGTGATGAATGTAATTGCTTCTCTGCTGGGCTTGCAATTATCCCAGGTGACGAGAATAGGAAAGCAAGAACACACATGGACACCTAGACACACACACCCCACTCCCAGATGTTTCCCCAACTATCTAAATGTTGTTGTCCTCTTGCTTTCTCTCACTTGAACATTACTTCCAAGCAGGGAAGGTGAACATGTATACATAACCACTCCTTTTTCTCTTTAAATAGCAGAAGCTTCTCTAATTCCTCTTTTGGTCTTTTGGGACCTTTCCATAAATCAATTCTGTCAATTCTCTCCAACATATGGCTCATTTAAAAAACTATAAAGGTAGACTGCAGAAATTTTAGAACTTAAAATATTCCTTTCTGTGGTTTCAATGCCTTGGCTTTCATGATTGTATACAGGCTATGAGCTTTAAGTTAATGTTTGTGAAACCAAAAGTTAAACATCATCTTTTTCTCTTTTTATTTTTTCTAATATTTCCTGTAGAAAAGAGACAACAATCATAACATGGAGAGGAAATTAGATGCAAAAAATTGATATTAACACACAGCGTATCAGAGGCTACAGATATTACAACAATATAGCAATGTAAAGAGTAATATGGTAGAAGAAACGTAAATTCTAGTAAAAAAAAATGGCAGTTTCAGCAGTTCTCACACTGGTCCAGAATGTAAGTGACATCTCAGAGAGAAAAAAAGACATGTTTAAGCATTTTTTTCCTCTAGCTGTATTGAAGTATAATTGACAAATAAAAAATGTATGTTTATGATATATTCAAGGTGATGTGTGTATATACACACATATATTGAAATAATGCAATTAAGCAAATTAAAATATTTATCACCTCACATATGTATCGTTTTGTGTGTATGTGGTGAGAACACTGACAATGTTCTCTTAACAATGTTCAAGTGTACAGTGCATTATTATTAACGATTGTCACCATGCTGTACATTAGGGCTCCAGAACTTCATCTTAACTGACACTTTACCCTTTGACCAACATCTCCCCATCCCCAGCCCCAGCATCTGGCACCCACCATTTCACAGTCTTCTTCTGTGAATTCTACTTTTTTAGATTTCACATATAAGTTAGAAGGTGCAATAATTGTCTTTCAGTGTCTGACTTATTCCAGTTGCACAATGTCCTCTAGATTTATTCATGTTTTCACAAACAACAGGATTTTCTTCTTTTTTTTAAAGCAGAATAATATTCCATTTTGCATATATATCACATTTTATTTTGAGATTTTTAATAGTTTTATTTTTATTTTAATGACTTTAGGAATGCAAGTGGATTTTTGTTACATGAGTGAATTGTATAGTGGTGAAAGTATGGGTTTTAATGTACCCGCAACCTGAATAATGCATCTTGTACCCAATAGGTAATATTCTGTCCCCTATTCCTTTCCCATAGTCCCCTCTTCCGAGACTCCAATGTCCATTTCATACTATTTTATATGCCTTTGCAGACCCATAGCGTAGCTCTCACTTAAAAGGGAAAATATGCTGTATTTGGTTTTCCTTTTCTGAATTACGTCACTTAGGATAATGGGCTCCAAACAACACCATCTAAGTTGATGCAAAAAAACCCCATTATTTCATTCTTTTTTATGGCCAAATAGTATTCCACTCGTGTGTGTGTGTGTGTGTGTTTGTGTGTGTGTTCATCACTGTTTTTTCTTTTTTCACTCTTTGGTTGATAGGCACTTAGGTTGATTCCACATCTTTGTAATTGTAAATTGTGCTGCAATAAACATATGAGTGCAGTATCTTCTTTGAATAATGACTTCTTTCCCATTGTGTAGATACCCAGTAGTGGGATTGCTGCTTATATTTTCTTTATCTATTTATACATCCATGTACACTTAGGTTGTTTCCATATGTGGCTATTGTGAATAGTGCTACGATGAACATGAAAGTTCAGATCTCTTTATCATACTGATTTCCTTCTTCAGTTATATACTCAGAAGTTGAATTGCTGGTTTATATGGTAATTCTATTTTTGTTTTTGAGGAATATCCATACTGCTTACCAGAATGGCTGTACTAGCTTGCATTTCTACCAAGAGTGTACAAGTGTTTCCCTTTCTATACATCCTCACCAACATTTGTTATCTTTAGTCTTTTTGATTATAGCCATTCTTTTCTTTTTTTTTTTTTTTAGTTGGAATCTCACTCTGTCACCCAGACTGGAGTGCAGTGGCCGCTCCCGGCCACCGCAGCCTCGACTTGCTGGGCTCCAGCGATCCTACCACCTCAGCCTTCCAAGTAGCTGGAACTACAGGCGCACGCTACCATGCCCGGCTAATTTTTTGATTTATTATAGAGATGAGGTCTCGCTGCCCAGGCGGGTCTCGAACCCGCGGGCTCAGGCAATCCACTCACCTCAGTCTCCCAA
>NW_006991400.1:0-14658 GCF_000164805.1 Carlito syrichta | reverse complement strand
TTCATTTGGAACATAAATTATAATACCAAAGTAGGGTGATGTTTGCAAATACATGTGTCTAGATAATTAGAAGAATAATTTCCTTTCTTGACAGCTTTATAGCATAGACTAATCTGACGAATTATGGCATATAGATATATTGAAATAAACTTTAAAAATTCCACAGCTGGATTTCCCTGGTATACAATGAAATAAGAGCAATCAAGTTGAATTAATTTTATTTTTAACGTATACTTTGAGAATGGCCCATATTACAAAATAGGAACTTGAGACTCATTTTTGTTGAGTGTCTGTTTTGCATCCTGTGTAATACATACATAAAGAGAATCACCACGAGTTGTGAAAATCATTTTCTTCATTTCAACCAGGAGATTTGTTCTTTACAATGATCTTATGGTGTTAAAAGTTTGATTGCAAAATGGCCGTGCTCTGGGGGCAGCTTCTGTGCTGCCTTTGTGGTTTCTGCTGATATAAATTTGATATTTTACAAATGCAGAATATGAAATATATTCCTAACATGTGTTTCATACACTTATAGTGCAGCAAAAGTAAAGCGGCAAATGCTTGGAACAATTTTTGGCGGTGTGCTTAATGCACTATATCTGGAACATGTTAAATGTTATTATAGAAATAATTGAAACATTTCACACAGTTTCATGCAGTGAATTTTGCATGTTAAACTCATACTTCTTCCTTCAGTTACAGAGGATTTTACATGACTGATACCCAGACGTTTCCCTTAGAATCAGGAACACGAATATGGTGTTTCTTTTTATGAACCAATGTTAGGTAAACTTTGGAGGTATTTCAAACTTAATTTTACCAACAATTGCCTATTATCGAATGGATTCATGAAGAGAAGTTTTTCTAAAAACTCATTATTGAGAAAACATAGACAAGATTTCTAGGTAAATATTCTTGGTCTATTATCATATCATATCAGCATTTCATCATGATAAGCTATAAATATTTAGTTACCTAAATATAATTTCAGATTCAATTATTTTTGCTGAGTATAATCAGTTTCTAATAAGATTCCTGGCTTCGAGTTGAACAAATAAGAAGCATCTCAGTTTCTATGGAGAATTCAGAAATAAATGGCTTGAAAATTTCTTTCTTTCTTATTTTTGAATCCAAAGTTACTTTAAGTGCCGGATTTAAGTTTCTGGCAGCTGCAGAAAGATTTAGAAAGTCTGAAATTATTCAATAATAATTTTAAATTATTATACAATATGAATTTTTATGGTTTTGGTAACTGGATGCACTATTATTTAAAGATAATTTAGAAACTACTTAGTATATATTTTATTCATTGTTCTAACAAGATACAATGCCATTTATTTGCCAAATACCAACTGTTACCACTAAACTATAGTATGAGCCTGTATATATTAATTGATAGTGTCCTCTGCACTGTAGCGGTTCTCAAAGTGGGGTCCCTAGGGTAGTATCAACAACCTCACTTGGAAACTTGTCAAAAATGCAAATTCACAGGCTCTACTCAAGACCTAATGAAACAGAAACTGGGGATGAGTCCTAGAAGTCTGTGCTTTAACGAGCTCTCCAGATAATTCTGAAGCATGATCAAGTTTGAGAAACAACTAGACGGATGGATACATTTCATCATCTACTGAGACGATGAGCTTCAGAATCCTGCTAGAATCCTTTGTCCGATTACAGAGTCTATGACAAGTTAAAGGGAAGACAAATACCCTAAAAGTTAAATAGATCTAAAAAGTTCTAAGAGAAAACATCTATTAGATAAGATTTGCCCAATTTCAAGGTTCCCTGAAAAACCTTCTTGCTTTTCCTGGCTTTCCTCTGTGCCTTGTATTTCCCTTCCCAAAATACACTCACATGGGCACACACACATTCATAATATCCCTAAAAGAAAAGAAAAGAAACAAACAGATACAGAGAAATCTTCCCCCTCATTTTCATTTAAGCTCAGGTTTCATTGAAGACAATCAAGTTCCTCAAGAAAGAAAAATTGTATTTTTCCGGCCAATTTATGAATATTGCCTGGGATTCTCAAAAGGTTAGAGAGATTCAGAAAAGGTGAGACTGTACGAAGTATTTTATCACTGTGTTTAAGACCTAAAAATAGAAGTAACTAACTTCCTCCAACGTAAAACTGGATAAGTAATTGATTAGTATATTTAAAAGTATAGTTTAACTTATGGATAGAAGTGTTTTGTTTTTGTGATTAGGGATTCTGAAGAACAATGCCATTACCTGGGCCTACCTAGAGTTGCCCATATATCCATGTGACAGTCATTGAAAGCAGCGTTATGTCGTACCAAATGTGGTTAGAGAGGGCATTCTGAATCTGAGTTTCACTACTTTTTAGTTTTGTGACCTACAGCAAATAACATAGACTGTTTTACTATCTCTTCTCTCAAGTGTAAAATGGAAATAATAAGAAAATCTACCTCATAGTGCTGTTTGGTAAACCTAAACAAGATAGTGTCTATAATGCCTGGCAGACAGTACTTATTCAGTAAACGTTAGCTATCATTAAGCCAGATTTTCACTGAATTTCTTTCTTAAGATCACATCCTCATCCGTATTTTATTTTCTTGAGTAATGTGCCAAAACCTTACCTTTGGAAACGTGCAGTGTAAAGTTTCCTTTCCACGAATTTTCAATAAATTATGAGCTTTCAATGTAACGATATGCATTTACCTTAATGCCCTCCTTTGAAAAAAAACCTCCATTAATATTCATATTAATGAATCTTTTCAGTAGTTCTGAGTCTGGTGTACGCTCCTCCAAAGAAGTTTCCTCATAAATTAGCATTAATTGATGTCCAGTTTTTGGAAAATGTGAACACACACTATTTATGGCACGTTCTGTTCGTGTGGCGCCTCTTAATGTGGAAAAAAAAAACTTTTCAAAGGAGGTTCAAATGCTGTTTCCTTTACTTGCAAAACGGTGAAAGCTACAGCCTTTGCGTGTTTGGCAAAGTCTCAGCAATATTTCTAGTTGAAGAGCATGTAAGTGATCTGAAGTCAAGGGTAAATTTGGGATCATTCTCAGTACCAGGCTTCTTTCCACATTCACTTTCAGCCTGGGTGAGCTGTAGATTGTGCGCCCAAACGACCAAGGCACAACCCTCCAGCTTTAATAAGAATGCCTCGTATCCAATATGAAGCAACCTTTCAGAAAGGTTGCCATCGCTTCTTCCCATCATGGGGTATGAGAAAAGCACATCAGCATACTACTGTTTAATTTTACGTTCACAGTGTATTTGAATGTGTGTGCGCATATGTTATTTGCACTTTCGTAAGTATCCAAATAGACTAGAAACGGAAAAAGCAAGATCCCGTTAAAATAAGGTTACATTTTTGGTATTTTTAACTCTATAAAAAAAAGAAGACTGATGTAAGACTATAAGCAGAAATGTTCCTACAGTGGGGTGTTTTCTCTTTATGTTAAACACCTTAGACTAATGCTCATGGACTAAGAAATGGAACAAATGTGCTAGAAAGCTAATCTTTGGAGATACAAGCAATGAGTGATTATACTCTAGCACATAACACATTCTCAGTAAATGATGTTTGTTGTCTTTGTTTTTTTCCAGTCTCAAATGTTTGGTGATTTTTGTTTTGTTCTCCTTTTGATTCTATTGTATATATGCTGATTTGAGGTAACAAAATAAATAAAGTAAATAACACTCTCTTTAAGGTAAATAACACTCTCCTACTTAAAAATAATCTATTTTTCACTGTAAGGAAATATGGAATTGTCACTTCTCTTAATACAATCAGCCACATAAATGTCAATCTGTATTGGATTTTCTTAGAGAAAACCAAATTCAGCTGAAAGTATTTTCATAAATTTAGATTGATGTGATAAACATAGAATGTTATTTGCATTAAATATAAGGCTGAATAAGACAAGTCAAAAATTTATTTTTAAGTTCCATTGTTGGTCCAATCTTTGAACAATTAATGAGTCCACAAATAAAATCCTTTTCTTTAAATAATTTGGCACTTTTATTAAAGGGATAAAAATACACATAAAATAAGAGAAAAATAGAAATGCTGTAGAAAAGACTATGTGATATGTTGCCTTGCTGCATTCATACCTATAAAAATTAAGAGGAAATAGAAATATTTTTGGCCGTTCACAATTTTTCAGGATTTGTGTCAGAGGAGGGGTTGATCCCCAAAAAGGGTGACTCTTCTCAGATGGGGTATTTCAACGTTGATTGAATCAAAGATGGTTTCAAAGTCAAGGAGGAACAATAAACCATATTAACAGATGGAAAGTCGATTATACTAAGGTAGAGAAAATAATTCCTGAGATGAAAACAATTCCTGAGGCTAAAACAAAACAATTGCTTAGAAACCTAGAAAAGCCATACCACCAAAGTACGGATGGTCCAGAGACAGAAAGAAAGAAAATGTGGGGGAACAGATGGGCATAGCTACAGTGTGGAATAGGCTCTTTGCACTAAGAACAACAACAACAAAACAAACAAACAAACAAAACTTGCTGAAGTTCATTACACGTGGTCTTGAGCAAGTCTGAGAAGAAGCAGCATTTCTGACAAAAGAAATCCAACAGCATGGTTGGTGGAAAATATACTGTGCAAAACTCAGATTTGATCAACATCAAAGACCAGAGTAAAAACCAAAATTCTGTAGGCATCCAGATTTAGATTTGGATGCTGGTTCTGTCACCTACTGATATTTCACCATGGATTGAGAAGTCATGTAGACTTCTTGACCTTCTATTTTGCCATCTGTGATGCAGGATTAATAACACAAACTTTGTAAAATTCTTATGAAGGTTAGCAATGATATATATTGTTACCACAAGATTGCAAATAAAATGAATTCTTAGTAGACAATGGTTACTGTTATTATTTTACTCAATTTTCTATCCAATCTTTGAATCCTCCTGATAACATAAACGTCATTTTGCATTGTAATCAGTGCTTGATTAGAAGCAATTTTTTTTTTTACCACTAGAAGCCCAATTTCATCTATTTAAAACTCTTTTAATAAATTAAACATTTTTCAGCCTATAAATTTTCTGTATTAGTTTAAGTTTAATCACTGGTGAGAAATAAACCTGAAGCAATTTCTACATAATGAATAAGACAAGTCAAAAATGTATTTTTAAATTCCATTGTTAATCCAATCTTTAAATAAGTAATGAGTCCACAAATAAAATTATTTTCTCTAAACAATTTGCACTTTTATTAAGGGCATAACATGTACACAGGAAATAATAGAAAACTCTTTGATTCACTCTTTGGTTCTCCTGACCGCATACCACTGTTATCTCAACATACATAAAAAACTTTAGTGGTTGCCTTCTCTTTGAGAGTTTATCTTCTATCTGATAAAAGGAGTTTTGAAACAAACTCCTGATGTGATTAGATCTAAGCAATTACCTGTCTTGTCCTTCAAATAAAAGATAGTCTAAATCAGTGATACCCAACCTTTTTGGAATTACGGACTGGTTACTCGGAAGACAATTTTTCCTCAGACTAGGAGAGTAGTTGGTTTCAGGATGATTTAAGTACATTAGATTTATTGTATGCTTTGTTACTATTTTTATTGCATTGCAATATCTAATGAAATAATTATGCAACTCACCATAATGTAGAATCAGTGGAAGCCCTAAGCCTGTTTTCCTGCAATTCAACAGTCCCATCTGGAGGTGATGGGAGACAGTGAACCCAAAGTGTGTTGCTTATGTCCGGTCTACTCTGTAATCTCATTTGGGTTGCTGTCACTACAGAAAATCCTGCTTCACAAACATAGGATGTTGGAAATGGAAGCAGGCTTTTCAGTGCTTTTGTGGCAATCTCAGGACAGGCTGCCTTGACCTTAATCCAGAACGCATGGAGATTTGAAAGTGTCTCAAACGTAGTTTTTAAGAACACTGTCATTTGTGATCTCAAGCCGTTGGCCCTTTTCTGTATGGATAAAGTTGATTCTCCTGGCTTATCCACAAATGGGTCACAGAACCATTCCTTCTCAGTTTGGAGGGGTTAGTGGTTGGGAAGTAATGCTCAAACTCTTTTGAAAGCTGAGAGAGATGATCATGCACCAGTTGGGAGAAAGAAGACCCTGACTCAATCTCTTTTAAAATCTCTGCTAATGCTTGAAACGTGTTAAAAATCCCAATGTTCACTCTTTGCCCTCATACTTCCAGTTTGGCTTTGAACGTAACCACTTTATCTGCTGACTTGAGCACAGTTTTTTTTCTCCCCCGAAGTGATAGATTGAGTTCATTGAGCAGGTTGATTACGTCACGTAAGTAAGGAAGTTTTGTGACCCATTCAGTGTCACTGAAATGTGCTGCCAGTGGCGATTGTTTTTTTTTTTAAATAAATCTCTGGAGCCCCTCTCATAACTCAAAGACTCTGGTCCATGAGCTACCTTTAGAAAGCCATCTCATTTCTGTGTACAAGAGAAGACGTGTGTGCTCTGAGTTCATCTCCTCATGGAACTGTGTGAAGAGATGTGAGTTAAGGGTATGCACTTTAATGTGGCTGATCATTTTAATTAACCTGCAAAATGTTGTTAGCTTCAGGTTGACATTTTCCAGCTTGCCAGCATTTATCTACAGATGACACAGTGCATCGATTCACATTCAGAGGCGAGCTCTTTGAAACCAGAAAGCCATCCAATCATGGTAGCTGCTCCATTCACGCATATACCAACACAAAATGACCAATTCAGTTTTCCTGATATGTAGTCATTCAAAGACTTGAACAATTCCGCAGGTGTGGTATTGATTGCAACACAAGTGCACATACATATCCTCAAGCAGATCCTCCTGAAAAAAAACACCTCACACAAAATCAAGCATTGCTACCCTGTTGTCCACATCAGTAGACTCGTCAACCTGGATTGTATATGATGGTGACTCATTAATTCTCTCCAATAATTGTGTCTTAATATCCTCTGCTGTCTCATTAGTTCATCTAGTTATAGTGCTAGCTGAAAGAGAAACACGTGCCCCCCTTTGAACTGCAGTCTTTCCTAAAAGTTCACGACAAATGTCCTTAGCAGTAGGCAGGATCAACTCTTCACCAATAGTGAAAGGCTTCTTAGCTTTAGCAATGCAGTTAGCCACTAGGAATGATGCTCTCAGTGCAGACACATTTGATGAAGTGATGGTTTTTAGTAAGTGTTTCTGAAAAACTCCTAAGACTTGTCTTTTAATGCAGGGTGCTTGGTCTCCATGTGACAAAGTAGTTTTGAAGGTTTCATGGCTTTGTTTGATAAATGGTTGCCACATATTATACAAAGCAGGTTTGGAGAATGTGAATCACCGGTTGAAATGAAACCATAATTTAAGCAGGACTCTTGGGATTTTCTTTTAAATGCAACTTTCTTTTTGTTGGCAGTCTTAGCGTCTTCTACTATCTCATCATTGGATCCTTTTCCTTTTTCAAAGAAGATCTCGAGTGACATTTGATTTTTACTCATTTGGGCTAGGGTTAGCCTGTAGGCTTGCCGAAATAGTGACTGAGACAAGTGCACAGTGCAGGAAAGAGGCATGGAAGGAAGTGAAAAATAAAATAATGGGTGGGTCACATGTGGACTAAAAAAGGCATGGGATTCTGACTTAAATCCTGCCACCAGATGTAGCTGTACAACTGAAGTATGTCAACTCACTCGCCACTCACTGATAGGTTTTTGACAAGAGTCCGCAAGCAATTTATTTTTTATGGTGTCTGTACAGTCAAACCTTACTTCTAATGCTAATCTGTATTTGCAGCCACTCCCCAGTGCTAGCAACACTTAGCTCCATCTCTGATCATCAGGCGTTAGATTCTCATAAGGAACATGAAACCTAGATCCCTCGCGTGTGCAGTTCACAATAAGGTTAGCACTCTTGTGAGAATTGAATGGCCCCGCTGTTCTGATGGGAGATGGAGCTCAGGGAATAATGAGAGTCTTGGGGAGCGACTGTAAATACAGATGAAGCTTCCTTCACTTGCCCGTAGCTCACCTCCTGCTATGTGGCCCAATTCCTAACAGGCCACAGACCCATGTTGGTCCACGGACCCATGTTGGCCCATGTTGGTCCTTGGGCACTCAGGGTCTGAATCACATTAGCTTTCTGACAGCCATATCACAGTATTGATGATAGCATGTTGCCATCTTAAAACTCTTTCTATGGGCTGATTCATAATTCAGTCTTCCTACTGGCTGAGTAACTTGAGAATGGTGTATGTTTTGCATTCCACATATATCCAGTGTGAAAATGCACTTTCGTTGAATTTACATAGAACTGAGAAAACGGGAGTGATCCCTTCTTGTACCAAGTTGTTACAGTTCTAAATTCCCAGACAGTTGATATGTGAACTGAGTTGCTATGTTGTTTTGTTTGAGTACAAAGAAGAATTCACTCCTTAATAAGAGAATGTAGACACAGGAGAACTATTAAAGTGTTGTTTACAGACTTCTGCTAATTTAGCTTATTTTTTTCCATGTGCTGTTGCCTTTTATTTCTGGGCTCTATTTTTCCTTTCACCTTCATGATTATCCCTGTTAAAGAAATTTAGTAATTTCAAATTTTAGTCAACTACATTTCAACAGTAAACAAGCAGAAGTAACCACATTAGTGTCATGTTCCTAATAAATGTTAGAGTCTGACGTAGATTGGGGTTTTCCTGACTGCTCTGGGAACTACTGAAGTTCCAGCAATCAGTCTTTACTAGATTCTTAAACTAATTCACTAGTTGTTCCACGCTCAACTTTGGTCATGGGGATCACTGTGTTCACTATTAAATGATGTGGTTAAAGTCTGAAACAGAAATTTGTAACTCTGACCATGCTTAAAGGAAATAGAAAAATCCATCTCTATGAATTGTATCCTTCCCTATTAAAAAGGGTAAAGAATGTTGATAATACAAAATAGATACATCTAATTCCTCACGAATCCTATGCTTAAAGATACATTTTTTGTTAAAAAAAAAATAGAAAGATACAAATCTATCCAGAAGAGCATCAGAGAACTTTCATATTAAAATGACATTTATCTGCTAGTAATGAAATTTATAGCTGGAATATTTTTATAGCTGAAATATTTGCTACAAGAAAATTATGAAAGGAATAGCAATAGTTATTATCACCAAGGATAAAGTACATGTGCAGTTCAAGATAATTGTAAGTATCCAACTCACGATATGTGTGATCCACCATAATTTTCAGGACCCACATTTCTGATTTTTCTCCTTCTAGGAGATTCATTTGCCACACCATGTTATAGTCCCACTGCTTGGAATCAAGTTCAACAACCCACAATATCTAATCGAACAAAAATGTTAACGTAAAAGAAAAACTGATATTTCCCAAGTGTTTACAGAAGACAGACTCTAACAGAATTTAACTGATATTTATGGTTACTCATCAGTCAGTGCTGTCTCAATAGTCTGCTTCTAGACTTCTAAAAATAGTTTCCCCTACATTTGATAATTTCAGGGAAAAAAAACTCAACTGTAAATCAGATGAAATTCTGAAAATGAATTCGATAAAAACCACTTAAGTATGGGGTAAATTAGAGAGAGAGAAGTAACTCTAGAAATCTGAATCATAATCTATTTTCAAAGAATGACTTACTGCTTTGAGGAACATACAATCATAGGGCCAAGCAGCTGGCAGTGTTACCAAGTAGGAGTACTGCCAGTTAAACTCAAATATATACATTTAAAGGTAATTGCAAATAAAATAGTGTATTAGCTCCACACTGGTCAATTTGGTTTTCAGAATCCTAAACAATAGTTTTTTTTAAAAATTAAGAATCTCAACTTTTTATCCCATAACATATGTTATGATGACACAAAATCTAATCTAGTTCACCTTTACAATATTGAATTTGAAAAGAGTGAAAACAACTTGTTTTCACCAAACTTATTATATATATATATATATATATTTTTTTTTTTTTTTGAGTTGAAGTCTCACTCTGTCACCCAGGCTGGAGCATGATTATGGCCACCCCAGTGTTGACCTGCTGGGCTCCGGTGATCCTTTCACCTCAGCCCTCCAAGTAATCAGAACCGCAGGCTCACGCTACAATACCCGGCTAACTTTTTGATTTTTTATTGGAGAGATGAGATCTTACCATGTTGCCCAGGCTAGTCTTGAATCCACGGGCTCAGGCAATCCTCTCACCTTGGCCTCCCAAAGTGCTGGGATTACAGGCTTGAGCCACTGCACCCATCCAAACTTATATTTTTATTTGGAAAAGCACTATTATCAAGAGCAGGATACAGTGAACAGCCCATTTTATTGAAGGGTGAGTAGATGTGAGTAAATAAGTTCTTACATGGGGAGCTAAAGTAGTGGCATGGAGAGAAAGACTTAACTGACATCTGGGCCATGATCATATAAGATGCAATTTAACAAATGTTTTGCTTATCTTTCTAGGAGCATCTTCCACAATGTAACCATTGGTTGCCTCTTAGGTGAAACTCCTTCCTACAGTCTTTCTACCCACATGTCAAATACTGTCGGGCAATACTTCTGCGGTTGTTGTTAAACTTATGGGCTCTCCAAATTCTGTTTGCACTAAGCCCAACTGCAAGAACTTGGGTCACATATTTTCACTGATGCTCTTTATCTGTAATTTGGGGATAATAATAGTACTTTTTGTTCATTAGTTGCAAGGATAAAATGAACCATTTGTTTAAATTCTTAAAACAATATATGCCACATATCAAGCCCTGATTATTGTTTTCCATAAGGTAAATAACCTGTACACATTAGGATACAAATAACAAGTACTCTACCATTTCTTCCATTCATTCAGTACTCACTATTTCCAAAGTATGTGCTCTGCAAATACTTGTATGAGAGGTTCAGAATTTCATACAGAAACTTCCATTACATAACGTGGTTTTCAATATTGACCAAAAAGAAAAAAATTCTGCAAATGTCTATAGAAAGCAACTACTGACTCTATGGTTGGACCCGCCAGACAAAAGTTATTTAAAACAAGTTTAAGATCACGACATTCATTGAACCCTTTCCCACTGGCAGACACTGAGGCTGGTCAGAGGAAGTTAATGTAAATAAGAATGATCTCCCATCTCTATTGATTCACACATATAGTAAAGCTTATAAACCTATAAGCAAATAATTGCATCATGGTGACAGACTAGAATTGGGATGTATGCAAGGGAGGATGAAATCAATTATTCTTGGGGGGGACACATGAGGGGAATCAGACAAGAATCAGTAGATTAGAGGGCTAACCGGGTTTCCAGGACAAATCCAAGATGGTGATGGGCATGCCTCACAGGTGAACCTTGCATATGAAGGCAGGGAGGCTGGAAGTCAAGAGTGTGGTACATTTAGCAACTGCCTGCAGTCTTGAGTGGCAGGAAGAAGGAGAAAGGGTACAGAAAATATCTGTAAGTAGACAGCTGCTCAGAATGATTATATAAAATACATATTTCAAACTGCAGCGGGTATGAGAAATTTCTTATGAAAGACTGGTATAATCATCATGCCTGCGTCTCCAGAAACAAAATACAGAGGGATCCACCAGTACAGACCACTCACTGGCATTATCACTGGATTCTGACTTCTCTGATCTTATTCAAACTGGGGCCTTATTGCTTCCTCAAAAGACTTGTTTAAAAATAGGAATTGTTATAAATAAAAGCCTTCAAAAATTATTCTCTCTTCTGTAGGAAGATCTCTGTGTGATTTTTTAAGCTGCTTTATTTTTGGCAAGATTTATAGAACACCTCTCCTTTAAAAAATATAAGTTTTCCTTCCTAGAGGCACAATACTCAGACATGAGGAAATATCAGTCAAGAAGACAAAATAAACATGCAATTCATAAGGGCTTTAAGCCAACTAGAATATATTAAATACTGTAATAAGTCTGAGTTATGTGCCTGCGTGAGAGAGACATGGGGAGGGGAGGGAAGGTGAGGTGGGAGAAAGACAGAAAGAAAGAGGGGAGTAGAGGAAGGCAGAGAAAAGGACGGAAAAAACAAAAAAAAAAAAGAAGAGAAGAAAATCTACTTCAAGATGTTAGTCTACGAAGTGAATTATTGGAAATGATTAATCCCGTTCTCTCCCAGACCATACTAGGACAGTGTTAGTCAGCCAACAATTCCTCAGTGGGTTGAGGGTTGGCAAGTGATCATTGCTTTAGGTTTTGCTCTGTGGTCTGACTCAAATCAAACCTACGTTAGCATACATGTCTCTACCCATAAAGGAATCTACCATTAGTGCCGGTTCCACACATAGCAAATAGACCCAAAATGGAAGAGCTGGGATGTGATAGGAAATTGAATAAACTATAAACCCTTCCTCATTCCTGGTAACTCCAAGTTCAACATGGCCATTCCCATCAAACTCAATCTTAACTTGCAAGCTAACTAAGGGCTTGGAAAGAAATGGTGCAACGTAGGTAACCTAGAAAAACAAAATAAACAAGCAAAAACCCTTAAAACCCATGCCAATAAATCCACGGTCTGCATTCATTTATCTTTTTGGGGAGGTAGGTCACTTTCCTCAGAGAAAATAAGTTATTCTAGAATACAAAAGTTACCTTGAACCTGGGCAGACAATTAACCTTGGTCACGGAGGGGACCTGGATACAGCCCACAATGGAAAGATCATGACTTACTGAGATGGGCCAATGACAGCATTTCTAAAAAACAAAAAGAATATAGGAAACAGCACAGCCGAGTCAATAGGTAATAGATTTGGAGAGTGACCTGGTCCAGATTTATTTTTCAGCTCTGACATCAGAATAGCCAACTAATCACACAAGTATATTTTAAAGACAAACCTTATGCTAGTGACTAGTAGAGTACCTGGAACACAGCAAGCTCAAAATGCTAGTCATTTTTCATATGCATTATAAAAAATTAAGATACAACATAAGCCAAAATTCAACACAAAGTTCATTTTCAGTGGTGGAAGATTGAAGACAGATTACATGGTGTGTAGGAACTGATGCCAGGTGGAAGAAATTCCGATAAATTAACAAAGACCAGGTCGGAGGCAATAGGTAAAATGTAAGGGAGGACCACCTACTCACCACTCCACTGTCCTTCCTAAAAATCTGCAGAGTTACTGAGATTTGACCCTGTACGTAAAGTGTCTTTCCTCCCCATCTTATTTAAATAGAAAGACGAAGATACTGTTCAGTGACTCCTTCAGTAGGTCAGAAAGTGCTGACAATACCTTTGTCACATAGTGCTGAATATGTAAATATGGATATTCCAGGTATGAGGTTGGCCACTAACTAGTTATAGCTTTAACTAAGTAGTAATAATTTAATTTCTCCAGGCTTCACTTTCTTTATCTGTAAAATAAAGGAAATGAGCAATGTTATCTAAATCTATCTCACGGGGCAGTAAGAAACCATGACTGTTATCAAGGATCAGTAATGATCAAGCAGATGGACTATAAAGCTTGAGTGAGAGCCTGTATATAACAGAGTTGCAAATCATGCAGCTATGGGTCATGTCTAGCATGATGCTAACCCTTGTAGTGCAGCAAAGTGCTATTTTCCATCCATCTGTGTATCCTTAGGCAATACCTGTTTATTTTAAGAAACCCATTCTGTCTTATACAAGATATGTACACATATAAGTACATATCCTATTATGTGACCCAGAGTCCTACCTAAAGGTATATAACTTGTTCAGCTGGCAGGGGAAAGAATGAAAATATTCCCATTCGCTTTGTTTAAAAGATTTAGACATTTTTCTTTTATTTATTTGTTTTAATTCAAGAGAAATCCAGCAAATGTAGCCAGACAGTAGCTGTGTCTCTTGGCAGTAGAAATAATCTAATAAAAGCATCATATTTCAAACGGGGAGGGGAAGACCCATCTCAGACATCAGTAACGTCATTTCAGCCCAAAATATATTTCACTCTGGGTTTGTGTTTTTTGGACTCACACAGCTTATGATGATTTTACCCCAAGTTCATGCCACCAGATTGGAATTTTTAACACAAACATTCAGACCAGGCAGTGATTGGCAGTTCTGACTGCTAATACACCGTAGTAGGTCTTCTACCATGATCAGAAGTTAAGATTTATTTTGACAAGCTTTCTCTTGGTTTTGTAGACTAGAAACTTTATAAAGGGGGTTATCCTATGGCTACATATCAGCCACAGATGATCAGAATCCATAGCAAAATGGTAGACAGCTCCCTTCCGTGCAACCAGAGACCACAGATACTGGAACATGGTCTTAATTAAGTTCTTACCTTCTTTAACGGGTAAAATGTGGCCTTGTTTTTGAGTTGGAACCAGACAATTAGTGACCTTGAATATCAACATCTCATTTTAGAAAGACTTCTGATTAAAAGCAACAACTCTGACTTTTTCCTGAAGTTGCTGTCGATTCCCCTCACCTCTGAAAGAGACTTTTGGAGTTCTTTTCACAAAAAAGAGTTGATGTAGCTTTTGGGTTGAGGTTGCTGAGACTTTTTCAAGCATAGCAAAATGAGGGAGATGGTTTTCTTTCTTTTCTTTTCTTTATTTTGTTGGAGTTGGAGTTGCACTCCATCGCCCAGGCTGGAGGGCAGCTCACAGCCACCCCAGCGTCGACCTGCTGGGCTCCAGCAATCCTTCCACGTCAGACTTCTAAGTAGCCAGAACTACAGGTGTGTGCTACCATGCCTGGCTAATTTTTGATTTATT
>NW_006991399.1:0-1590 GCF_000164805.1 Carlito syrichta | reverse complement strand
CGTCCTGAGGTCTTGCCATAAAATGGTAGCCATTGGCATAATGAGTACAATGTGATGTTCCAAGCACAACACATAGGAACAAATATTGACAAAATGACATTTTGGTGTTCTTGCCACTGTGGCCTCAGAACTGCTCACTCCTTTACAAAGCCTCATTCCTCTGAAGCTGTTCATCCATATGACTCTCTCCCATTTCTTGTCTATCACTCTCATTAATACTACTGTCCTGCTACTTTAAATAGCCCTTGGTCTTTCTGTCCTCCCCTTTGGTACTTTAATGTTTACATAGACAATCCATTCAATATTTTGGTCTCTTAGTTGCTCAGTCCAATCTCTAGTGATTTCCACTCTGTCTTTACCCACTCCCTTAGTTACAGCCTGGCCATTGTCATGGGCAAAGTGCCTCATCTTTGAAACTCTTTTATTCATTGACCATATTTTTTCCACGTGTTTACTAAACCATTCTTTCTACTATCATTCTTTAATTTTATTGCAGCATTCAGGTCATTGCTTCTCCCTTCTCTCCAATAGCACTTGCCTTCTTTAGATTCCTATCCAGCTTGAATCCTAGTGATTTTCTTGCAATAGGCTGAATTCCCTTGCTTTTCATCTCTTTTTGGAACTCAAATAACATGAAATGTGTATGTGCCAGCATTTGGACAGCTAAATGCCGCCTGAGAAAACAAAACTAGAAGATACCAGTTGGTAGTTCCCTCAACATCCTGCCACTTATTTACCCACATATATCTACATCAATCTCTTTCTCTCATGTCTAAACAAAGCAAGCATCCCTCTCATCTAAGGCCAGTACCTGCTTCTGTGTTCTGAGTCCTAGCCTTTCCCTCTTTGAGGATCTCTGATTTCCTCTCACTTTATTCTCATCAGTGTTTAAACATGCCAAAGACTCCCAGTTAATAAACTATACCTCATTTCTCCTCCATTTAACTTCTCAAAACAGATAGTTTGACCCTCTCCATCTTACAAGTCACTTTCCATTCCCATACCTCAACCCAGTCCATTTTGACTTTTACAACCCTTGTTCTATTGAAATGATTCTCACTAAGGTCACTTTGGTGGTGACCTTCCTATCCCCGAATCCAGTGGTTATTTCTTGGTCCTAGAGTTACTTCACTTCTCAGTAGTATTTAGTACTGTTTTCTAGTTCCTCATTGACGCTCCTCTTGTGGTGGTGTGATTCCACTCTCATAGTTTTACTAGTATCTCTTTGACCACAGCTTCTTAGCCTCCTTTGCAGACTCATCCTTTACAGCTTTGCAGCCTTTAAATCTAAAAGTTTTTGTAGGTCCTGTTCTTTCTCAGTCTAATTTTCTAGGATGGTTTCATCCCCACTTTGAGCTTTAGTTACTGATAACTTTGAGATCTCCTCCAAGCTACTTGACATCTCCATTTAGGTGTCTCAAAAACATCCCAAACTCAACAGGTTTCCTATAAACTTCCCTCCTATGTGTCATATTCATCCAGTTTCAAAGCTAGAAATCCAGGCTTTTTTTTTTCATCTGCTTAGTCAGTTGCCAGTCTATCAGTTTACTTTCTGAATATCCCTTGATTCTGTCTGCTTCTCTCTATCCT
>NW_006991398.1:0-1819 GCF_000164805.1 Carlito syrichta | reverse complement strand
CTTAAAAATGTCTAAAAAATGAGCTAAAAGGAAGAACTGCTCTCTCTTTCAAGCCTTTGGACATTATTGTATGAAAACTTTATGCTTGACCCTGCTGCAGCCATCTTTTGACCTTAAAAGGAGTAGTTGACATGCTGATGTTTATAGAGCCAGATAGATGAAAAGAACCTGGATCCTTGATATAATTGAGCCACAGAATTGACCAATACCAGCAGACTATCCCCAGAGTATTTGTTAGATAAACAGTGTATTTTATCATGATATTTTTATTAAAGTTTTTACTGCATTTTCTATTGTTTGCACCTTAAAATTTCTGAAATGATACAGACAGGATAGGAAAATGATGAATTAATTTAGGACATATAGAATTTGAAAAAATATGGGTGAAGTCTAGGTTTTTAATGCCCAGTAGGCAGTTAGCTATATAGGTTTGAGTATAAAGGAAGATATGAGACTGGCCTAAGTACCAGGGAAGGAGCCCTGTTTTTCCTTGCAGCTGGAGGCCTGGCAATTCACTATGACATGCCCCATCTCTTCTTCATGGCTAATATATGGCAGGGTCACAACAGGGGAGTTCTACTTTAGAATCCCAGGGAAAGAATAACAGGGCACTGCAAAGGTGGGAGCGTGGACCTCATGAGAATCAGTGATGATGCTTTCAAGGTCAAAAGTTGTCACTTGCTCTGACTGACATCAGAATGAGCTGGTAATACCTGTCTCTCTCTGTCTATTTCTGACCTTCCAAGCCCAACATCTTGAACTTGCCTTGGAGCAATAGCTCTGTGGAAGATCCATTCACCTGTGGGAATCTCCTTGTTTTACTAGCTTGTCCTTGATCCCTGTTCCTACACTGCCATTAAAGTTTGGGGCCTCTGGCTAAGGTCCTGTACATGCTCATAACCACGAGAGAAGAATGTTGTCTGGACAAGACTTGCAAGCCAGTCTTCCTGAAATCATTTATTGCCTGGACAAGAGGCCCTCTTACCACTGCCTTTAATTGTAGTCTGTGGCCCAAAAGGTTCTAGGAAAGGACTTCAAAGGCATTCAGTTTTGAAGGAAGCTTTTCTACCATACCTTTGTCTTTGTTACTCAGTTTCAGGCTTTGTGGGGAAACAAGAACTCCTCATGGCCTCAAAGTGGCATGGGCTATAGCCCAAAGCAGCTGAAAGCACAGGCTAAGGGATATATTTGGAAAGTGGATTCCTCCTCTTCCTCCAGAAAGGGCAGGCACAACTTGGTCTCATGCCTAGATCACAGAACCACAGACTCAGCTGTAAGAGCCCTTAGCTATCAGGCAGGAATTCTTAGCTAAGAAGTCCATGAGTTGCTTGAAATTATTTGCTAAATTGTGGCATCTTTGTTCACAGATTTCATCAGATTCTCAGAAGTCTGTGATGCCATAAAAGGTTAAAAAGCATTCCCAGCCTTTTAAGTTGCAAAGGAGGCCACGAGAGGGGAAGAACTCACTCAAGGCCACAGTTAGTCATTGACAGAGCTGTGGCTAGAACTCAGGCCTCTGACACCAACACAGACACTCTGTACTATGAAATAAACCTTTAAAACTTTTTCTTCAAGTTGTAGTTTCCTGGGGACATAGAAGAATAGGGACAGAAGATGATAGTAGTGGTAAGCTAAGACTGGGCAGCAAATATAACAGAGACTACATTTGTAGATGGTATGATAGGCTGAGGGGAGGATGTGAGGCCATCAGGAAGCACAGGGGTGTACTGAGAAAGCTACCAGGGTGCTTTCCCCATGCCTGGTCAAGTCCTTCCCTTCTCTCTTCCCTCTGATACCAGGATTATTTCTGCTTACTTGT
>NW_006991397.1:0-2047 GCF_000164805.1 Carlito syrichta | reverse complement strand
TTACTGGGTATAAGATTCTCAATTGATGGTTCTGTTGTTTCAGCATTTGAAAAATATTGTGCCACTTCTAGCTTCTTATGGTTTCTGATGAGAAATTCACTGTCATTAAAACAGTTTTACCCCTATAGATATTTTTCTGACTTATTTCAAGTTTTTTTATTTGTCTTTAGTTTTAAGAAGTTTAATTATGATGTGTTGTGGTATGTATTTATTTGGATTTTTCTTATTTTAAATTCACTTTGCCTTATGTTACATAAATTTATGTCTCTTGCAAAATTTTGGAGGTGTTCAGTTATTATTTCTTTAAATATTTGCTCACTATTATCCTCTCCTTCCAGGACTCCCATGTTACAAATTTTAAATGCTCTGTTAGAGTCCCACAGGTCTCTGAGGTTCTGTTCTTTTTTTGTTTCCAGTCTAGTTTTCCTTTGTTGTTTGGACTGTGTAATTTCTATTGTTCCATCTTCCGGTTCACTGCCTTTTTTCTTCTCTCCCTTCCATTCTTCTGTTAAAAGCATCCAGTGAGTGTTTTATTTCAGAAATCTGAAATAAAGGGCTGTCCATTCAGCCTTTGCTAGTGTTGGTGAGACACTAGCAAGAAGACAGGGCTACAGTTTCTCTATGGTGTTTGGTGGGAATAAACTGGTTATTACCTAAAAGTTTATTGGGTTGCTGGGCAGCCCTTTTTCAAGTCCTTTGAATAAAGAACAACACACACACACACACACACACACACACACACACACCTTTTTTTTTTCTGTCTGCATATGTTGGCATTTCCAGGTTGCCAGTTTCTTCACTTCCAAATCTGAGGTGTTGTGGTAAAAAGAAAACTCAAAAAGAAAACTCAAGGAACTCACCCTCGTTTCCTTCCTTGGGTCCTAAAATCCCAGTTCAGTCCACATTCTTCTCACCACCTTTCAGAATTTTCAAATGTTTGCACAGTGGACTCTTAACCAACATGGGTTTGGACTACATAGGTCCATTTATACACAGTATAGTATGTATATGCCTAGTCATATTACCAATAATAATTATGTAAAGAAAGAAAGTAAATAAAAACAGGAAGGAAATACCCAGCAAACACATACCACCCCTGCCACTCCATCTTTTTTTTTTAGTACACCAACGTGGAAGCATTAAGTGGCTCATATGTGAAAGTGGCTCATTTTCCTTTTCTCAGCATCAACTTTTCATTACACATTTTGTGCATAAAGGATAACTAAATGGTAGTGACAAAATAGTTGTAAATATATGTTATAAGATTATACAAGAATATCAAGGAAGCTAGAATTCTGCCAATTGCACACCTAAATAAAATAGAGCCATTCTCTTGCAATTAAATATGTAACATCCTAGTCTTTACAATGAAACTATTATATGAACACAACACTGAAATCACTGAACTATGATTTAATAAAAATTCCATAAATATCATTTCCTTTTTTAGATTTCAGACTTAAGTATTCAACAGCCAGTTCGCCGTCTCTAGACATACATTCTGTTGTCCACTCTCCTCATATGGAAATCTCATCCTTCTTCCCACAGTCAAACTGGATCGTCACACTTCCCATTCTTCATCCCATTGTGTTCTAGTTTTCCACAAGTGAAACTCAATACCAACTCAGTCAATGTTCTATAAAATGTAGCTCCAAATTCCATTTCTTGTTCAATCTTCAACATGCCTCTTAGGTTCTGGAAGAACGGAAACTCATCCTTCTCCCTAAGCATTCTCTATGCCTGTCCCTCCATCTACGGAATTCTACCTGAATTCAATTCATCCATGAGGTTTTCCCCTGTAACTCAGACAGATATGTTTTCTCCACATTTAAAACTTCATAACACTTACTTTTCAGTTGTGACATGGCAGTTATGTTTGACATCCTTGTATTATAGCTACTAAGTTGAACCACATGAAATCGCTGATAATTTCAGCCTATAAAAATGGTAATTTCATATGATTCAGTCTAATATTTCTTTTGGTTTCAGAGTCCCTCAATAAAAGGAGTCTCCACCAAGGCAGGGGCTGAGTTTCACCTTTTTTTTT
>NW_006991396.1:34379-72322 GCF_000164805.1 Carlito syrichta | reverse complement strand
GAGATCCTTCCACATAACGAGCCCTCTTTTGGCACAATTAGGGCTAGCATGACGATCCGCCGCAACCCGGCCCAATTTGTCTTCATTTAAAAAATTTAATGTAAAAAGAGCAATGGATAATCGTTCCCTGGGGGTGGAGCCGGCGGGGGCAATTCCCCCCTTTTGTTTAATTAAACATTCATTTAGGGTTTTCAAGTTGTCCGTCCGAATTTGAAGCTTTTGGGGATGTACTGATTCCAAGGTTATCTTGCTTCCCAAATAATTAACTATTAAATCCTTTTGAATCTTTTCGGGGGCAACCACCAAGGACCACTGACTCAGGTTAGACATCACACTCTCAAGAGTCGCATCAAGGGTACTCTCATGTCGAGCAGTGATTAGGATATCATCCATATAATGATATATTTTTACTTCAGGAGAGGCAGACCTAGTCTCTTTTAGAGCATTATCAACATATAGCTGACACATTGTAGGGCTATTGGCCATGCCCTGAGGCAGCACCGTCCACTCGTACCTACTGTCTGGTTTCTCATGATTCATAGAAGGCTCAGTAAAGGCAAACCTAGGAGTATCACTAGGATGCAGAGGTATGGAGAAAAAACAATCCTTTATATCCAAAACTATTAAGGGCCAATGTCGTGGTAAAGTGGACGGTAATGGGAGCCCACGTTGGACTGGCCCCATCGGGACCATTTGCGCGTTAACCGCTCGCAAGTCATGCAGGAGTCTCCACTTACCAGACTTTTTCTTGATTACAAAGATAGGAGTATTCCAAGGGGAAGTAGAGGGGCGAATATGACCCAAGGCCAATTGTTCCTTCACCAGCTCGTGAGCAGCGGTTAATTTTACTGAGGGGAGTGGCCACTGAGAAACCCACACGGGATCCTCAGTCCTCCACGTAATGGGTAGTGCCCTCTCAGTGGCCCCTACGAAAAACCCAGCCCCCTACGATCTTGTTTTCTAGGGGTAGCTACTGGAGAAGTTCTACCTTGCAGGGAGCGACCTAATCCTTTCCCGGGGACATATCCCATGCCATGCATGATGCCTCTCGCTTGAGGGCTATAACATCCTTCATTTGTTAGCTTGTAACCCATAAGCTGTAATATATCTCGGCCCCATAGAGAAATTGGGACCTTCAGCACATAGGGCTGGAAATCCCCATGGTGGCCCTCTTCATCTTTCCATGGCAACAAGCGAGAACTAATCTGCGGCATCTGGGCGTACCCCAGGCCTATTAAGGTTTGGTCTGACTGCTGTGTGGGCCACCCCGGCGGCCAGTCTGTGGTGCTAACGATGCTACGATCGGCACCTGTATCTAATAAACCAACTATGGGTTTACCATTAACTGTGACTCTGAGCACCGGTCTGGTGCTGAGATCTAATGAGCAAAAAATCTGGGGGGCGCCCGTAGACCCAAACCCCTTGTCTCCCCACTCTTTGTTCTCCGCAGGAAATTTCTCATGTAAGCTGCTCAGAAGGAGTAATTGAGCTATCTTGTCTCCTGGTGAGATAGCCGAAATGCCTCGGGGGGATGAAACCATTACCTTGACCTCCCCGGTGTAATCTGAATCAATAACCCCTGGTTGAAACACAGGAAAGCACTGCGCCCCGTATGGCTGCCACGCCTCTGGGTGGAGGCTGCGTCCTTCCGCTTGCGGGGGAGGATAAGGAGGCGGTCTCGGCGCCGAGGGCTGTATAGGCACTTCCATAGCACTCATTTTTTCAACGAGCTCCTCTAGTTCCCCCTCCGAAAGCCCTTCCGCCTCTGTGTCTCCTGCCTGTGACCGCTCAGAACACTCTTCTCTCATAGTGTTCATCGCTTCAGCCCCTTCGCTAAGCTCCTTCCCGCACTGATCCTCGTCTTCTATACAATTTAACACCAACTTCCATATTGCCATCACTCCCCGAGGAAGTCCTTGCTGCTGCTCAGCGCGCCGCAAGTCCCTCCCAAGCTTGCTCCAGCTAGGCTCCGTAAGGTGCCCAGACACTGGGAACCAGGGCGCAGCATTCTCTACAGCCCGCATAAAGTTGTTTATTGTCTCCTGCTTCAGACCCACCCCTTTTACTTTCAGCAGGCTTTTGAGAGCCTGTTGAAGCGTCTGCGCCGATGTGGTGTTACCCATAGTCCTAAGTAAGCTTGTCCCTGTTAACCGGGAACCTTATTGTCTCAACCGAGAGCCTTGCCTGTCCCACTTACCTGGGAACTTACCCTGTGACTAGTCACCCTGTCCGCGATGAGTTCTGAACAGCTGAGGTCCCTGTACGGGCCACCACTTGTCGCTCACCCCTGACCAGCAGGAAGGAGGCAACAACAACGTGTTCTTCTCAAAGCGGTTTATTCAGCCTTTACGCCATGCCAGCTGCTTCTCCTTCGTCCCCGTTGTCCCGTACTTATATCCCTTGGTCTCCACCCACAAGTCCCGTACCAGCGTGTCAGCAGTTCATAGGCTCCGCAGCGTTGCACTTGCGCGGTGCGCAGTGAAGGAGGGCCCGGCGGTATATCATGCGCCTAATCATGGGACTTGGCAGAGGTCCCGGGCGCCATCTTGGCTCAGGCCGCGCTCTCCACAGGGTCCAAAGGAAGGCCCAGCCTTTACCTGTATGACGGCCACTTGTATACCTAATCCTGGATTGTACCCCACATCTTTAAAATAAAATTTTTAACAAAAGAACTTCTGGGCTAAAGGGTAACTATATTAAATGTGGGCAAGCTTTTGTAGAAAGATGAATGCTTGTGACCCTATACAATGATTTGTCTTAGTGGAAAAAAAATAAAATTAAAATAAAGCCACAGTAGCAAGTAGCACTGTCTTCAGTCTTCACTGAGGAGATTACCAGGTGGAAGGTTTTCTGAGTCTGACTGTCCCTCACATCCAATGTAATACTATAAGAAAATGACTGATGGTACTGGGAAACTATGGGATGGAGGAGGGAGATGGGATTAACAGTAGCAAATATCTGTCTGGGGACGGGGAAACACCTCTTATCAACAGGGTGCCTGAATGAAACGTAATTGTATACCTAACCCTTAACTGTACCCCACAACATCATAACAAAAAATATTGATTAAAAAAAAAAAAAAGAAAACTGACCTTGAGTGAAATCTGCATCTAGAGAATTATCTGACTTCATCGGTACCAGAATACATCTGGATTTGATAATTCGATGTTGTTAAGTGCAGAGCAGTACTACCTGACCGCCACTTGCCGCTGTCTGTCTGGGGAAACTCTAACTCACCTTGTCAAATAACACGTCCTTGTCTGTGAAGAGGTGAATGAGAAAATAGTGGATTCTGCGCTCCCAGGCTCTGGGTCCAGTCCATGAACAGCTCACAGGAACTCAATGGGCAGAGGCAGGGGAAGGACACAGAAATAAAAGCAAAGACAGAGAATAACTGAAAAACCAAGAGTGCAAGAGAAAGAGGCCAAGGCTTTGAAAATCAGAAAAAGGGAAGTGGGGTTACAGAACAAGAGGAAGGTAAACAAATGAATATACTTACAGAAAAACAAAGGGCTATACCCCACAGCAAGAATTATCTTCTTTTCGTATCAGGGCAGAGGGTAGTCAATAAAACAGGGTTCCTGATCTCTCTGAGACTGCCTCAGGGTTCTGACTGAAGAAGGGAAATGGAGGGAGAAGGGTTGCCCTGTCAGTCACGTGACTGGATTGGCTGTGACTTCTGAGGTAAATGCCCCCAGCCAAGAAAACTGCTGTTGTTACTGTGATTTGGGTCCTGAATTCATCTTGACCTAATACAAAAAATCTAAATTGTTTCACTCAATATTATATTTACAAGACTAACCCAGAATGTAGCAGGCATTTGTTTCCATGCTCTGGATTTCCTCAGTTATTTAAATATATTGCAACGTTTTACCTATTGATGTACATTGAGTTATTTCCCAATTTGGTAAATGATGCTGCTGTAAACATTCTTGACTTCTGCCTGCATTTTGGTGCACATACGAACACATTTCTAAAACTGGGATTTCTCTGTCATCAGTAGGTACATGTTCACTTTAATAATAATTTGTGCATTGTTTTCTTGGGGTGATTGTACCAAGCTATTCTCCTGCCAACAGTGTGTGAGAGTTCTCATTGCTCTACATATTTGCCAACTCTATGATCAATCTTCTAAATTTTTCAGCTATTATGATGGCTGTACAATTTACTTTCCATTTCATTCGACCTCCCTGATGATGGCAACTTGGGTATCTTTTCATGTGAAGTGCATGTTCAAATTTTTTACTCATTTTTCCATTGGGTGCTTGGCATTTTCTTATTGACTCACAGAAATTCTTTATATAATCTGAACACAAGTCCGCTTGGGGTACATATTTTGCAAATGTCATGTCCTAGCCTGTAGGTTGTTTTCTCCACTTTTTTTTTCTGCCACTTTTAAACAATTCATTTTGCTTAAGAGAAATTTTAATTTTAATGTAATTAAAGATGTTTTCTGGGTAGCTATTGCTACCATGTTATGTTCTAAAAGCTTTGTTGTTTTGCTTTTCACTGTCAGCTGTATTAAACATCTGAAATGTTCTCTGTGCAAGGGTGAAGTAAACACCAAGCCATTGTTCTTCTGTGCAGATATTCAATTCACCCAATACCACTGGTTGGAAAGATTAGGTAAACATTTTTAGAGATAATTTGAAATTTTGAATAACATTATCTTACACTAGTGGGGTTGCTAATTTGCTTCTGTCAGGTATCTATATGTTAAGGGCAAGCTACTTTAATAAAAACAGGGCTTGAGAAGATTTGAAGCCCCAGAAAGGCTGCTATATTTCAGGTTGACACTTACTCTTTGGGTGTAAACTTCTGGTGTCCCAAGTTTGGACCCTCATTCTGAATGGGCTCTGATCTCCAAGTTTGGTTCCCCAGCCGATGAATCTGCCAAAGTTCTTTTCACTTTCTCAGCCCCTTGGCTGCCACTTTCAAATCAGCAAGTTGACCCATGTATCAGGTTCACAATCCTGTATTTCCTTCATCTTTGGGATCTTAGTCTGATGACCCTTTTTCCTTTGGTAGCTTACAAAGAGTGTTTACACACAGACCTTATTTTATTATTCTGTCTACAATTTTCTAGATGTTCTAAGCAGGGGAGTTCTTTCGAAATAAAGTAGCCTACATTGTCTGAAGACAAAGTTTTCAACATGCAATTTAAGACCTCTAATAGCTGTTCAACTTTCTAAAAGATTTAAGAACCCAGGATATCCCTGTTGCTCTGATGCTTCATGATACGGAATAAAACATCAATTTAATTTAACTCGTCAAAAGGACTTAGTAATTCCCAAAAGACCTTTTAAAAGAGACAGTATGAAATCAGCCAGTGACAGGTCAATAGAAGAAATGCATTTTTGGCCAGGGAAGGGAGTCCTTTACGCACCTTTCAAATAATAACCCAGAGGCGGATTCTGACTCTCTGTAAATGGCTCTCCTGGTAATGGAGGTGGTAGAAGTCATCTGTGCTTGTAGCTGTGGTGTCTGGAAACTAATCACAGCGCTTGCCTCTGGAGTATAAATTGCACAAAGACAACCATGACTCAGAGCCCAGTTTTGGTAGGGCAGAAATACTATGATAGCCTTTCAGATATTGAAATTCCTCATTTATTGTTACGTTCCAGGACTTTGGTATTTATTAAAGAGACAGTGCAGGTTAATTTTGAAGCAATAACCATACAGTTCAGGAGAAGTCACAGGTCACTGGTGCTGCCTCCATTACTCAAGCCAAAGCAAAAATCAATTTAGTCCGTATCACCCTCTGTCCTTTCTCTCAGTCTATTTATATTAAGTGTGTGTAAGCACACAAGAGTATGACAGTTAGGGCATTGAGATTTGGCTTTACTTAGTGGTACATCAATGTTTTTATTCCTTATTTCACTCTTCATAAAAATAATTATGCTAAAAATAATGGGGAAGAAAAGGATATTCTGAATTCATACATTTATATCGGGGATTTTCTGTTTGTATTATCAAACATTAGAGAAAATAATTTAGTGCATTTGTTTTTTTTTATAGCTGTTAGCTGTACTAAATTACACTGTAGTATACAATATACAAAAAATACAGTTTCTGAAAGTGTAGTCACCTGATATCTTGTATAAGGGTTCACACAATGTGTGATCAATATTTTAATTTGCAGGTTTCACCCAAGGTCTAAGTCTGACTCTGGAGGAAGGCCCAGGAATTGGCTTACTTATTTATTTCCTTACGATTTTTGAGTCAGGGTCTCATTCCATCTCCCAGGCTGGGGTGCAGTGGCACAATCACAGTCCATGGCAGTCTCAGTGTCCGGGATTCATGCAGTCCTCTGCCTCAGCATCCCAAGTAGCTGGGACAATAGGCCTGTGCCACCCTACCTGGCTAATTTTTAAAATGCTTTTGTGGAGATGAGGTTTCCCTTTGTTGCCCAGACTGGTCTCAGACTCCTGGGCTCAAGTGATCTTTCTGCCTCAGACTTTCAAAGTGCTAAGATTATAGGCGTGAGCCACCGCATCTGGCCATGAAGTGACATTTTAATATTTTCTATGCAAAGATGATTCACATACATAATATTTAATATTTATAGTGGAAAGTTTTGTCACACACATCACCTCAGGAAGCTTTTTGGAGTAAGTATGATTATCCCCAATCTCCCAATGAGGAACTGAGACACAGAAATGTAAACTATTGGAACAAGTTCATACATACACTGGTATGGGATGCCACCCAATTCTCCTGATGCCAAGTTCAATGCTTGTCTCATTACATCAGGCTTATCCTCTATAAAGAATTTCTATCTTAGAAAAGAGATTTTTTTCCCCCATAAATGGCTTTCTAAGCAGCATAGCCCAGATGCCTAACATTTTCTCTGTGGTAGCAATTACTGAGATGGTGTATGGAGACAACTTTCAGCACACACACTGGGCTTTTCATTTTCACAATGTCCAATTTGTTAAGGCACTTTGGAGTATTCTTGTAGGTTCCATATATAAAAGCCATGCCATGCAGAAAGCAGACTTAAAACTTTTCGGTGATAGCACAACGTGAGGGTCACCAGGAGCAGAGATGCTGTCACAGTTAGAGCAGAGACAGATGACTTCTAGCAGCCTTTGATGAATGACTCATATTCACCCCCACAGATGTGAAGCCCATCAAACCCACTCCAGAATTACCTTTCATAATAAACAAGAAAAAAAATCACATTTTTCTATGTAAGATCTTCAGCGTTTTGTTGGCCACAAAATAAATTAGTGATAAAGACTTGTTTCTAATTTTATTTCTGAAAATTACATCTGTGTATTTTTGTTGTTTATGTTTATTACCTCAAGAAAACTCATGAAGATAGCAACCATGACCACTACTGACAGCTACTGATACTGAACACTCACTGTATGCTTTATTACAACCATCTTACTTTATAAGTTTGATTCATAATCATAAAAGATGCAGTCTCAGCTGACATAACTCAACATAAATGTTGATATCCCAAAAGATCAAAATCTTTATTTGTACAGTGGATTGTATATTTCAAAATGGTTAAAAGAGAGGACTTGAAACCTTTCTAACACATAATATGGGTGATTGATGCCCTAAATACCCTGATTTGATCATTACACAATTTCTTTCTTTCTTTCTTTCTTTTGAGATGGAATCTCACTCTGTCCCCCAGACTGGAGTACAGTGGCTGCTCCCGGCCACCGCAGCCTCGACCTCCTGGGCTCCGGCGATCCTTTCGCCTCAGCCTTCCAAATAGCTGGAACTACAGGCGCGCACTACCACACCTGGCTAATTTTTTAAATTTATTGTAGAGATGAGGTTTCGCCAAGTTGCCAAGGCGGGTTTCGAACCCACGGGCTCAGGCAATCCACTCACCTCAGCCTCCCAAAGCGCAGGATTACAGGCTGAGCCACCGAGCCCGGGTCATTACACAATTTCTACATGTAATGAAATGTCACATGTACTCCATAAATATGTACAAATATTATGTATACATAAAAATAAAAAAAAATATTGTCTGCACTGGCATTCCTTCCAGTTGATAAAATTCAAGGAACTTTTAATAAATTAACGTCTCATGCTTGAAGAAACCAGCAAAGTTACTGACAGGTTGGAAAATAATTATGTGCACAGTAGGATACGAAGACACACAATGGCATTGCTGCTCAACCAACAGTATTGTTTCCACTAGATCTATGAGTATGTATATGAGTGCATGTGAAATGAGTTTTTGCGTGTCCCAAGCAACATACCTTTTGCATGCCCTAAGCAAGCATGACACAAAAGATGGGAAAATTTGTAGGGAATGCTTATGTCCATGTAAATCAAATCACAAAAGAATGTCAAAAAATGCTCATCGTTGTTAATAATCAAATAAATGCAAATTGAAACCACAATGTGATATCATCTTACATCTAATAACCATATTATTAAAAAGGCAAAAAATAACAGATTTTGACGAGGATGTGGGGAAAAGAAACACATATACACTGTGGGTAGGAATGTAAATTGGTAAAAACTCTATGGAAAACAGTATGGAAATTTCTCTAGGAACTAAAAATAGAAATACCATTTCTAGTCATTTGATCCAACAATCCCATTACTGGCTATCTACTCAAAGGAAAACAGAGCATCGTAGCAAAAAGATACTTGCATGCATATGTTTATCATAACACTATCCACAACAGCAAAGATTTGCAATCAAACTAAGTGTTCATCAATGGATGAAAGAATAAGGAAAATGTGGTTTGTATACACAATGAGCACTATTCAGCCGCAAAAAGAATGAATTCATGACTTTTGCGTGGATGAACTTGAAGGCCATTATCTTTCGTGAAACAACTCAGACACAGAAAACAAATACTGCATATTCTTACTCATAGGTGGGAGCTAAATAATGTGCACACATGGATTTAGAGTGTGGAATAACAGTCAATAGAAACTCAGAAGGCAGAAGTGTGGGAGGGTAGGAGGTGGATGCTGAGAAATTACTTAATGGATACAATGTGTATTGTTCTGGTAATGGATACACTAAAATTCCTTAATTCGCTGCTACACAATCTATCCAAGTAACTAAATTACACTTACACCCCATAACTGCATACAAATCAAAAGCAACAACAACAAAAAGAGAAGTGCCACATAGAAAATGAAAGTGAACATATCCTCCGAGGAGAGCCGTGCTCTAAAAGAAAAAGAAGGCCCTTGCTCATGGCAATGTAAGCCTTTAAAATATAGCTAATGATCATGGGAGCGGGTCAGTTCTTATGGACTAACTCTGCGAAGTTGCCTGTAATATGTACCTGTAATACACTTTTTCGTATGTAGATTGTTTTTAGGTTTTCTTTTGTCATTGCTGTTTTCCCTTCACCCTCATTATCTTAAATTGTCAGCATTATTTTTTCAAAATAAATTTTTGCAGCATTTGTTTACAGAATTTTACAAAATACATTTTGCTATACTATGCATTTCGTCTTTCCAATATGAAGGTATAAACTGTGTAAAGACTTTTTAGAATTCTGATTTGTGCATTTTTACAAATTTGACTCTACAAAGGCGCATTATCACAATGTTGGCTTTGTGTGTAAGCATGGTGTTAATATGTAAAAACGTTGAAACTTCCTCAGTAAATGAAGAGATGTTATTTTGTACATCGGCATTTGTGAAAGATGAATTTCTTGAGATTCTGGGTTTTTTTCCTGGAGATCGTGAGGTGTTTTTTTTGTTGTTTGTTTGCTTGTTTTTTGCAAGTTCTAGCCTGGTTAGCTAACTCTGACTCCCAATTTTTACCCAATCTAATATGTGTATAACATTTTTTTCTCCCAGACCCGAGGGTAAGCTTCTCCATGCTTCAAATACTTTTTCTTTCTAGTTCCCTAACAACTGTGATTGCAACGGCATAACAAATTCTCTGCCTAAAATACCCTCTGTTTAAACACCTGACATGGTTACTGCTTTCCTAACAGGACTCTGACTAAAGCAGTAAGCAAAGCATAGTATAAAACCTAGTTTATTATAGGAACATGGTACATATTTGTTATTTAAAAAATATATATGAGTAGGTAGGTTTTGGTACAGCCTTCATGATGTGTGTAGGTTTCCATTTTTCTTCCTCCAGGAGCTGTATTTCTAAGCCATTCACACATCCATGCTCTCATCGATCTATTCTTCTTACAGGGCAGACCTGGGTCCGTGTCATCACTGTCTCTGTTGACGCCTGCGGCCGTGTTCTAGTCTCGGCAGCCAAACCTGAAGATGAACCCCGTCACGCACACATCAAATATGTCAGTCCATTCCGTTGGCTCTTCCTTCAAAATCTTTCACTTCCCAGCAGAGTCTGCCCTACTCTCACCTGGGTCTAAGCCACCTTCATTTTAACTTATGGCTGGACATGGATAACAATGTTCATGACAACCTTCCACAAATGTGAAAAATATATAAAGTTCACTTGAAAACATTGTTCATTATCATTTTTTCCCCGTGCCTCTGGCCTGTGCTTTTCCTCTGCTCAGCATAAACCCTCCTGGAAGACACGTGACTTGTTCTCGGGTTCCTGGAGCTCGGGTCTCCCATGTCAGCTTCTTGTTTCAGCCTTCGCTGGCCCTCACATCTTATACTTCAGCCTCCACCCATTTCCTGCTTTATTTTCTTCTTTATTATTTATCTTGTCTACTCTCTGTGTTTTCCTCATTTAGTAGGTCAGCTTGATGACCTACTCATTATTTTTGTCCATTCTGTTCCCTGACATAGGCCCCAAGTTTAAAATAGTGCCTGGTATGGGGTAGATACTCAACTAATATTTGTTAAATGAATAAGTAAGGATTGTCTAATAGGTGAAACAGTTCTAGGGGGATGGTTGCATAATTAAAAAAAAAAAACCAGAAAAACATGCTAACCAATGCAAACCAAAGTAGATACTAAAAGTGATTAAGTTAAAAAAAAATGATTAAGTTGTTTTTCAGCTATATACAAATTTTAAAATACTTTTCTTTCATTAAAAACAACTGTTCCAAAATATTGTAGGGCATCAGAGGAAAACATAAAATAAAATATAGAAGCAAAAATGTAAAAGAATAATAGGTTTTATAGGGACATTAAATTTAAATACATACTTTGGTAGTTAACAAGAGGGGTAGTTTTCAGTGTTAGCATAATACTTAAGATCCTTTCTTTCACAGAAGTCAAGGAAGCTTGAAAGATCTAAGACTAAGACAAAAAAAACCAGGATGCTTCCATTCTAAATTGCGGCAAGGAACATCTTGATTTTATAACAACTTCCAGATTCTTGTATGTCTGAGGAGGCATAGTAGGTTTGGAAACTTCACTAGGAATGGAGAGGAAACCAGGACTGACATCAACAGGGACTCAGAGATGAACTAGCAGTTCCAAGAAGGGCCTGATAATCCAAAACTCCAAAGTCCAGGGGTGAGTGAGACTTAGTGAACTTGAGTGTGATTTGGGCTAATTTCATTTTTCTAAAGGATGTGGTAGCTGAGATGTCTAAGTCTCCCAGATACATGCGATTTGAGGTATCAGTTGTGGTGCCAAAGTCACAGCTAGGGATTGCTACTAAACCAACATAATGGATAGCAGAAGCAGGATGTAAGCACAGAACTCAGAACTGACAGTCGCCAGTCAGTGGGTTGGGGTGTCTAATAGTCTGCCATGGGTTTGATTTAGGCTCAAATTCCCAATGTGGAGTCAGTGCAGGAAAACAGAAACAAAACAAAAAACAAAAAACAGACTAAGAACAGACACAAAAGTCTGCCACAGATGGCAATGACGTTCTAGTCTTGAGCTTTCTTGGGGAACTCAGGAATTGCATGTACCAGTAACTTGGTACCTTGGACCTTGAAGAAGCAAACTCTTCATAGACTAATAATTCAGAGATGGTATAGAACTCTGGTATTTCATGTGGTATCCCTCTTGGTGCCTCAGTGCCTAGTGGAGGTGAAACACCTAGTTCACTCTTGATGAATATTGAACAGGATCAGAAAAGAAGGACTAACTCTAACAGGTGAATTCTTTATTAAGATATTCATTCTGGTTGTAGAGTGATGAAAAAGTGAATGCCCCTTAAAAAACTAAAGGAAAAATAGTAGTTTAATAGTGTTTGTAATATCAATGTTAGTATTATTATTTTTGAGTTGGAGTGTCACTCTGTCACCCAGGCTGGAGTGCAGTGGCTCACTCATGGCCTTGACCTGCTAGGCTCAGGTGGTCCTTGGACCTCAGCCTTCCAAGCAGCTGGAGCTACAGGTACGTACACACTACCACGCCCAGCTTATATTTTTTATTTGTTGTAGAGAGAGTTCTCACCAAGTTGTCCAGGTTGGTCTCAAATCCCTGAGCTCAGGCAATCCTCTCAACTCAGCCTCCCAAAGTGCTGGGATAGCATTATATTTTTGTGAATTGTATGTGAGGGAGAGTTTTGCAAAATATTCTGTAAAATGCTAGCAAGTTTATCTCTCAGTGAAAAAATATACATTAATTTATATATTTTTTATTCCTCCTTTGTACTTTATACTTTTATGTTTTTTTAAATTTTCCTTTTTAAAAAAAGCTAAATCCAGATTTAGTCTAGAAAGGTACCAGTGTCACACATTTGCTGTTAGTTGCGTCAATATTGAGGCAAGATCTTGTTCTAAACCATAAATTAAATCAACAATATTTACTGCGAGTTTACTGTGAGTCCACAATTCTGCCAAGTGCTCAAGAGCAGTAGCTCTTCATTTAAAGCAAAATTAGATTTGAGTATGCCATAAAGTCTTGGACACTTTCCTCTTTAAACAAGCATATCTGAAAATTAATACATCTTGCATGAAATTTAAGGATGACTTCAAGTCCCTGAAATGCAACAAGAGACCATCCTATGCAGGTTAAAAATCTCTCTTCTGAGAGATGGGAAGAAATGCTAAATCTTATTCCTGTTATTAAGTTTTTATCCAATTATGAAAACCAGACATAAAGCCATGAAAAGTTAAGCAGAAATGAAGAAAGAAATGAATAGATGAATGAATTAATGATTTGGTAAATAATTACATATGCAGACATGCTTGTGTACAAAATGTCTACAAGAAAATATACAGTTAACATCTAAATGAAAGGAACATATATCAGGCGCTGACAAATTAGATAAAAATTATACAAAGCTGAAATATGTCAGGTAAGTCGACCTGTAAAACAGACTAATCCAGTGCATCCATGTTAAGCTTTAAAAAAAGTACTCCTCACACAGCTATGATGATTCCTAGCTATGATGATTTGATTTTGTTATTGTTGCTATATGCAGAATAAACGAGTGATTTAATAATAAATAACTTCCATGATCAACCCACTATTTGGGTTCCAGATAGTATGGCCTAGTAAAAAGAACATGAAGTTGAAAAAAATCTGCTCCAAATATTTTCTGCTATTTGTTTAAACATATTTTCTTGAGAAAATCTCGAACTTTCTGAGTCTCAGTTTTCTCATCTATGAAATGGAGAGAGATCTGGCTGTTTATTGCTGTGTTAAAAAAATGTTGTACAACTTGGTGGCTGAAAATGATCATTAACTATGTTATTATATCTCATTGATTTTGTGAGTTATGACTTCAGGCAAGGTTCAGCTGGACGATTTCTCTGTTCCATGAAGTGGTGACTAAGAGTCACGCAGTGGTGTCCATCTGGGAGACGGTCTGGTCTGGAGCATCCTGGTTGACTTTACTTCCTGATCTGGCACCAGTGTGCGGGAAAGTTTGGGTTCAGTTGGGCTAGCTGGCTCTGTATGTGGCCTCTCTAGCATGGGACACTCAGGGTAGTTGGGTTTCACTGTGACTCCAGACTCCTGGAATTTTCCAAGAGAAAGGAAATGGAAGTTCTCAGTCTAAAGAGACCTAAAGAGGCTTCGGCTTGGAAACCAGTACAGCATCACTTCTTTTTATGATAGAAGTTACAGAGACTAACTGTATTCAAGGCAAGGACATGTGGACTCCGACTCTGGATTGGAGGGATGCCAAAGAGTTTATGGCCGTTCTTTATTTGCCTTAGGGAATAATATTTCCTACCTCATTACTATTATGATAATTTTTTAAAAATTTAAGTTCTTTTACAATTTTATTTTATTTTCAATGTGTGGGATACAATCAGGGTTAGCTATACAAGTGGTCATCATGCAGGAAAAGTCATGTCTGGGCTTCCCTTTGTTCCCCACTTTGCCTGGTTCGAGATCAGGTATCCTTATTGAAGTTGTACCCCACATTCCACCCCAGCAATATTGCACTACTGTGCATCGGTTTCCTATAGTTTTATGGTAATTGTTCAGGTCCCACTCATAAGTGAGAACATGTGGTACTCTGTTCACTGTTTCTGTGATACATCACCCAGTATGATAGACTCTGAATCCATCCAAGTTGCTGCAAAGTCTATATAGTTTGTCCTTTACTGCTGCATAATATTCCATTGGGTACATGTACCACATTTTAAAAAATCCAGTCCAGTTTCGATTGGCAGTACGGTTGGTTCCATGTTTTTACTATTGTGACTAGTGCTGCAATAAACATGTGTGTACAGGTATCTTTCTGTAGAATGATATGAGTTCATCTGGGTATATTCCCAGTAGAAGAATTGCTGGGTCATATGGAAGGTCAATGTTTAGTTCTTTTAGAAATTGCCACACTGCTTTCCAAAGAGGTTGCACTAGTTTGCATTCCCACCAACAGTGTAGAAGCGTTCCTTTTTCTCCACATCCTCATCAGCATCTGTTGTTTTTTGTTTTATTAATGATGGACATTCATACTGGGGTTGGGTGGTATGTCAATGTGGGTTTGATTTGCATTTCTCTGATGATTAGGGCGGCTGAGCACTTTTTCATGTGTCTGTTGGCTACTTGTATATATTCTTTTAAGAAGTGTCTATTCATAGCTGGGTTCGGTGGTTCAGCCTGTAATCCCGCGCCTTTGGGAGGCTGAGGTGAGTGGATTGCCTGAGCCCGCGGGTTCGAGACCCACCTGGGCAGGCGAGACCTCATCTCTACAATAAATCAAAAAATTAGCCGTGCGTGGTAGCATGCACCTGTAATTCCGGCTACTTGGAAGGCTGAGGCAGAAGGATCGCTGGAACCCAGCAGGTCGAGGCTGCGGTGGCCGGGAGCACCCACTGCACTCCAGTCTGGGTGACAGAATGAGACTCCAACTCAAATAAAATAAAATAAAATAAAAAAAGTCTATTCATGTCTTTTGACCACTTTTTAATAGGACTATTTGTTTTATTCCTTCCAGCAGCTTTGAGTTCTTTTTGATCCTGGATGTTTGCCTTTGTTGGCAAATATTTTTTCTTATTCTGTGGGCTGTGTCCCCGCTCTCTTGATGGTTTCTTTTGCTTTGCAGAAGTTATCCCGTTTGATGAAGTCCAATTTGTCTATCATATCTCTTTTGGCATGGGCACTTGGGGTTTTGATCAGGAATTGGTTGCCAGTTTCAGTTTCCATAAGGGTGTCTCCTGCATTTTCTAAGGTTTGTATAGTTTGAGGTTTTATGTTTAGGTCATTGACCTATTTAGAGTTGATTTTTGTGTATGGTGGCAGGTAGGGGTCCTGTTTCAATCTTCTGTATGTGGTTAGCTAGTTTTCCCAGCACCATTTACTGAATAGATTCTCCTCTCCCCAATAGTTGTTGGTTGAGCCTTTGTTGAAGATAAGTTGGTTGAAGAATTGAGGTTTTGCTTCTGGAATATCGATGTTGTTCCATTGGTCTATATGCCTATTCTTGTACCAATATCAGGCAGTTTTGATTATTGTAGGCTTATAATAAAGTTTAAAATCTGGAATTATGTTATCTCCGGCTTTGTTTCTTTTGCTAGGATTGTTTTGGCTATTTGTGGTCATTTATGTTTCCATATGAATTTCTGTATTGTCATTTCCAGGTTTGAGAAGAATGATGTTGGTTTATTAATGGGTATTGCATTGAATCTGTAGATTGCCTTGGGTAGGATGGACATCTTAAAAATTTTGATTCCTCCTATCCGTATGTAATATTTTTCCATTTGTTTGTGTCATCTTTGATTTCTTTGAGTAATGTTTTGTAGTTTTCACTGTAACGTTCTTTTACTTCTCTGGTTAGGATGATGCTGAGGTATTTCATTTTTTTCTGTGGCTATTGTGAAAGGGATTGTGCTTTTTATTTTGTTCTCTGCCAGCTTGTTGTTGGTGTATAAGAATGCAACTGTCTTTTGCACATTTATTTTGTCTCCTGAGACTTAGTAAAAGTCCTTTATCCATGAAAGCAGGTCTTTAGCAGATTCTCTGGGATTTCGAGGAATAGGATTATACTGTCAGCAAAGGGGGATAACTTAACTTCCTCTTTTCCTATTTTGATACCCCAGATTTCCTTCTGTTGTGTAATTACTCTAACTAGGACTTCCAGCACAATGTTGAACAAGAGGGGTGAGAGTAGGCAGCTTGTCCTGTTCCAGTTTTCAGGGGAAATGTTTCTAATTTCTGTCCATTTAGCAGTATACTGTCTGTGGGTTTATCATAGATGGTGCTTACTATTTTGAGGTATGTTCCTTCTGTGCCTAGGTGTTTGAGAGTTTTTATCAAGAAGAGATGATTTTTATCAAAAACTTTTTCTGTATGATATATCATATGGTTCTTGTGTTTACATCCATTGATGTGTTTAATTACATTTTTGGTCTTGTGGATATTAAACCAGCTTTGCAGCCTTGGGATAAAGCCTATTTGATCATGGTAGATGATTTTTGAGATGTATTGTTTGATTCAATTTGCTAGAATCTTGTTGAGAATTTTTGCATCTATGTTCATTAGGGGTATTGGCCTGTAGTTCTCTTTCTTTGTTGGATCTTTACCCAGTTTGGGTATCAGTGTGATGTTAGCTTCATAAATAATTTGGGGAGAATTTCATCTTTCTCAACTGCCTGGAATACTTTCAAAAGGATTGGTATCTGCTTCTCCTTGTACGTTTTGTAGAATTCTGTTGGAAAACTGATTCAGAGCTTTTTTTGGTGGGTAGTTTTCTTATGATGGAGTCTATTTCCTGGGTTATTATTGGTCTATTTAATGTCTCAATTTCTTCTTGTTTCAACCTTGGGAGGTTGTGTGATGTCATAAAGTCCTCCATTTCATTTAGGTTGTCAAGTTTGCTTCCATACAGGTGTGCATAGTAATCTCTGGTAATCTTATATTTCTTCAGGGGCCATTGTGATTTGATCTTTCGCATTTCTAAATATGTTTATGTGGGCTTTTTCTTGGTCATTCTGGCTAGGGAACCCATCAATCTTGTTTATTCTTTAAAGAACCAGCTTTTTGCTTTGTTGATTTTTTTTTCTATGATATTTTTGTATTATATGTCCTGTATTTGGGCTTTTACTTTGGTGATCTGGATTCTTCTGCTAAAGTTAATGTTTTGGAGGTTTTGTCTTTCCAGCTCCCTTACATGATTTGTTAGGCTGTTAATTTGTGATCTTTTCATTTTCTTGACATGTGTTCATGGAGATATAAATTTCCCTCTTAGAACTGATTTTGAGGAATCCCAGAGTTAGGCTGCTTCTTCATTTTCATTTGTTTCCAGGAATCTTTTAATTTCTGTTTTGATTTCTGTGTTGACTAGTAATCATTTAGCATCATGCTGTTAAGGGTTAATGTCTTTGAGGGTTGGGGAAATTTTGTTGGTGTTGACATTGATTTTTATTCCATTATGGTCTGAGACGGTGCATGGCAGAGTTTCAATCTTATGACATTTGTTTATGCTTGATGTATTGCCGAGGAAGTGATCAGTCATTGAGTACATTTTATGTGGTGATGAGTAGAATGAATATTCTGTGGTTGTTGGGTGGAGTATTCTGTAGATATTTATTAAGTCATTTGGTCGAGCATCAGGTTGAGATTCCAGATCTCTTTGCTGATTTTTTGCCTTAATGATCTATCTAGGGTTGTTAGTGGGGTATTTAAAGTCTCCAGCTATTATAGTGTTAGAGTCAATATCTTTTTTTAGTTTACCTAGTAGTTGCTTTATAAACACTGTGCTCCTGTGTTGGGTGCATATATGTTCAGGATGGATTATTTTTGTTGACGGATTGAACCTTTTATCATTATGTAGTGTCCTTTTGTATCTTTTAAAATTTTTAATAGCTTAAAGGTTGTTTTTTCTGCTCTTAGTATCACGACTCCTGCCTTCTTTTGTGATTCATTCATGTGTAAATTCATTTTCTATCCTCTATCTTTGAGTCTGTGTGAATTCTTGTGGTGAGATGTGTTTTCTGGATGCAACAAATTATTGGGTCATGGATTTTTATCTAGCTTGCCGTTCCTTGTCTTTACAGTGGTGCATTTAGCCTATTCATGTTCAGGCTGATTATTGACATGTGATTGTTTTTTCTTGTCATGAGGTTCTTATAAAGATTTTGTTTGTTTGTTTTCTTTTAACTTTTAGGTTGATGTGTATGTGTTTTCAAGTTTGAGTCATAATGTAATCTCTGTTGATTCTGTGTTCTCCTGTTCTCTTTGAAAGTGTGTGGTCATTCTTTGTTTTGTTTCTTCTGTGCTTAATATCTTTTAAAGCTTCTCCTGTAGAACTAGTTGGAAGCTGCATAATCTCTTGAGAATTATTGTCTGGGAAGGATTTTAATTCTCCATTGCTGATTAAGCTGAGCTTGGGCCTGAGTAGGAAATTTCTGGCTGGAAATGGTCATCTTTGAGGACTTTGAATATTAGACTCTAGTCCCTTCTAGCTTGTAGTGTTTCTGCTGATAGTTCTGTTGCTATTCTGATTGGTCTTTTTCCAGTACGTAGTCAGACCTTTTTCTCTTGCTGCCTTTAGAATTTTTTCTTTTGTGCCTACTTTGTGTAGGTGAGTTACTATGTGCCTATGGGTTGGTTTTCTCATTTAATGACTTGTGGTGGTTCTCTGCACCTCTTATGTTTGAATAGTCACATCTCTGGTGAGATGGGGAAAGTTTTCTTGGATAATCTCCTGGAATACGTGCTCCAATGTGTTCTCCATTTCCCATTCTTCTTCTGGGATACCATCAGCTGTAGCTTCGGCCTCTTGATATAGTCACATATCTCATGTAGGCTTTGTTCTTTCTTTCTGAGTTTTCTTTCTATGTTTTGGTCTTCAAGTTCTGAGATTATTTCTTCTGCTTGAATAATTCTGCTTTCCATGCTTGTCATCTTGTTATTTATTTCCTGGATGAAATTTTTATGGCCAGGTTCTTTCAGTATTGTATCTTGTCTTTCTTGAGTTGTATTCACTCTCTCCATCCTTTCCCTAATCCCTAATGACCTTTGGTCTTCTGTTGATTTTCCCTCATTTGTGACAGATCTCTCTCTTTTCTCTTTAGTTCTGTTATTCAATGACCATGGGAGAGGCTTTCACTTCTGATGCTTGCTCAGTTGCTATTCTTCCTTGATCAGGGCTCTAGGTTTGTTCTATTTTGAAACAGTGCATGGGTGAGAAACTTTGCTGTCTCTTGTAGTTTTGAGAGTTGAATCAGGTGGAAGATAGGGAGCTAGGATTTGGAAACTACTTACAAATTACAATGTTCCTTAATTGTGGCATGAGTTTCCTGACATCCACTCCCCACCACCATTCTATATGATGATGCAATGGGTACATGTGTGTATCTCCTGAGTCCAAGATACAGTAATAGCAATAAGGGGAATAGAAAAAAGTAAAACGAATTAAGGTGGACAAAAATTAAAAACAATAACAAAACAAAAGCAAAATACAGACCAACAAGAGCAGAAACCAAAGCCAAAAACAATTAAACACACACACACACACAAGTTAAACATAATTTGTTGGAGTAACAACAAAGCAAAACAAAATAAACAACAATAAAGGGGAAAACCAACCACACACACACACACACACACACACACACACACACAGGCCCAACCCAAAATGAAAGGAGAAGAAAAGAAGGAAAAAAAGAGAAAGGAATGTAAGAGAAAAAAATGAATTCAAATTGAACCTCACACGTATCCACACACATTAAACTAAAAAGAGAAAACAACAAAAAAGAAAAAAAGAAAACCCAAACCAAAAAAACTGAAAAATGAGCATCAATCCTTTACATACACACATGAACAGAAAACAAAAAAAAAATGAAAGAAGAAAAGAAGAAAAAAAAGGTGGATGACAGATGCAGATCAAACCCTCACATACACATTTATACACAAAGGAAAAATATTTTTAAAATTCGCAAACAAAAGAGCCTGCCCTCTTGTGGCAAGTTCTGTAGCTGTTTCTCTCCACTGCGCCTCCCTTGTCTCTTGCAGAACTTCGGCCTCATTCACAATCTCCCCAGTGTCTGGCCCAGGGAAGGAGGAGTGGGCAATGGGAGTGGGTGGGGCTCCGCTTCTTCCCTCACACTCTAGTGTGGTCAGTGGCATCCCCTCTGGTGGGGAAGTGTGGGACTGTCTCTTTCCCAGGTGCTGACAGAGGGCACCACAGGTAGGCTTATCGGGTAGAAGTGTCCTGCTATTGCAGCTGACATCCAGGCTCTGCCTGGGTTCGTGCTTCTCAGTCCTGTCCCAGCTATGTGGGTCTTATGTTCAGAGGATTGCCAGGGAGGAGGGAGTTGGGTCAGCCCCGGACTAACCACTGATCTTTTTGGAGGTCTTACTCATTCTTTTCTCACCACACCCTCTGTCCCCCTGCTGAATCCGGGCAAGGGGTAGGCGCCTGAGACTTAGCACTCGTCCTTTCCCTCCGAAGTCTGTGCTGTAGGTCACCATCAGTCTCTGAGTAGTTAATCCACCAGTCATAGCGATTGAGTTGGGTCTGTCACTCTATGCTGAGTAAGTCAGAGCTCAGTTTTCCTGCCCAGTTTTCATGATGGTGGCAGGGTGCCTCTTTTATCTTCTCCAGTGGGGCTCTACCTCCTGGCTCCCTCTCTGTGCTCACTGGTGAGGCAGAGCCTGGAGCCAGCATTCTCTCCTGGCAGCTTCTTCCTGAGAAGGGTTTTGTTGATTTTTTTTAAAAAATGGCACTCAGTTTCTGCACTCTGGAAATGCTAGGGACCAAGCAGGATAACTGCAGCACCAGCCGCTTCACCAAGAGAGCCCTGGCCACTTGCTCCATGTCCCTACTCAGTCAGCCTCTCCCATGCCCACTTACTCACCAACATGTAGCCTAAATTTTCCACACATTCACTCACTCTCACTGGGACTCATTAGTCTTACTGGGTCCACTGCCATCTTCCCCATCATTGAATTGTGAGAATTAAATAACATTTAATATATAGCCACATGTCACTTAACAACTGGGACATATTCTGAGAAAAATGTAGTTAGACAATTTCGTCACTGTATGAACATGGTATCATGTGCTTACACCTAGACTTCCTATCCTGGCCCTTGCCTACCACTCCAAGCTCATCTTCTATCATTCTGTTTTTTCTTTACTATGATTTGTCCACATTGTCCTTGTAAATCAATCATGTACATTACATTTCTTTTTAAGGAGACTTTTTACTTCCTGTTTTGCCTGGGTTGCTTTTCTTAAATCACAAGTTACTTCCTTTTATCACTCACATCTTAGCAGAAATGACACTTCCTCAAAGAATCATTCTAATAGAACCTCCCATGTCCTGTCACTGTTATATTATCCTATTTTACTTTTATAGTATCAGTCTCTAGTATTATTTCATTTATTTATTTTTGTTTAGTTTCTGCTGCCCTCCCTGGACTACACATTCCATACAGAATGGCAACTTTATTTTATATTCACTGCTGTTTCAGTTAGTGCCTGGCCATAGTATACACCCAATAAATGTTTGTGGCATGCATCAATGAATGAATCCTGTATAACACCAGCAGATCAGTTTCACGCCCACCAGGCAATCTGGACGATGGCATCTTCCTTGTTATTCCCATCTCTGTATTGTCTTTCCTTAATCCAATATATGTATTCCTAAGAATCCTACCCATGCTTTTAGTCTCCTTTCAAATGTAATGTATTCTATGAAGCATCTTTAATTCTTTAAGAAAACACAATTTCCTCCTTCTTAAAATTCACATTGGGATTATACCAGGTGTAGGGCATTTTTCTTACACAGATACAACCGAGAAATGCATCATGAGGTGATTCTGTCCTCATGAGAACATCACAGAGCATATTACACAAATCTAGATGGGATAACTCATTATACACTCGGGCTATGTGGTATAGCCCAGTCTACAAAACTCTAGGGTATGTTACTGTGCTGAATACTGTAGGCAATTATAGCACAATGGTAAGTATTTGTGCTTCAAAACATGGAAAAGTTACGTAAAAATATATTATTATAATCTAATGGGACCACTGCTGTACAGATGTGGTCTATCATTGACCAAAATGTCATTATGCAGTGATACGTGTATAGAGATACACTTTATTGAACTAGTTGCAATAGTTAGGAAGCAATACTTTTATTATCTTTTAACAATTGCTTCTGCAACTGCCATCTTTTCTAGGGAGCATTCATTCTGAATAGAATATCAGGTACTCCAAGAATACTTTCTTTGCTCAGACTATAATAACAAATAACTTCATAGGTATTTGAAACATGGAATTCTCAATCAATTAAAAACTTCCCTTTCCCTTTATTCTCCAGTGCAGATAGGATTCCACTCTTGTTTTCAACAGAAAGCTTCTACTACCAGATAGTTGTTCTTTGACATAATGGGAAGTAGGAACATTATGAAACAGAGGAGCTCTTTCTTGTAATCTTGCAATGATGTCTTCTGGGGTGGTGAATATCCAAAATCATTGACTTATTTCCTGCATCACTTCTGTAGATCTTTGACTTTAGTTCTTTGGTACCAGTGATAATTTTCAGGTGGTCAAATCCAACTCCCTTTAACTTTTCCTTCTAACCCTTCTAACTTCTTTATGCTAAGCCCTCCTTAGTCTTTGAAAAAATTCACACAGAGTCATTTTTAAGTCCATTCACAGCTACCTATCTCTTTTCTGACACATGGAAATTATGCAGGTGTCTTTGCCCAGCCAAACGCTGGAAGGGTGGCTTGCTACAGGTAAGACTATTTTATTCTGCTGCTATGGGCTACTACAGCCTCAGATATTATATCCAAATTCATGACCCACGTAATTTGTCAGCATAATCAAATGGTTGTCTTAAGCTTCTAGCTGTCTATTTCATGTGCTACCCAGTGGTAAACTGGAGCAGGTACCTGCAGTGCTCCCTGCCATGCCAACTTTGGGATCTCAACCAAAGTTGAGAAAAAAAGAGTTCCATCATAATGCACTATTACCCAAAGCACCCGGAATAAAGTGTGTGCCCCAAAAAGATAGTTGTAATTCTCCTTACTTGTGACAGCACAAGAGACAAAAAAAGTCCTTTTCTTATCAATAAGACAGGATCCAGGAATTTTAAAAACCATTTTTCTACAGCATGTCAGTAGGGTCACCATGCCAGTCTGTGCTCCTCCAGGCTTTTCCAAAGAATCTGCTTACTGGTGTGTCAGCACACTGCACCACTCATACTACAGTGATCTGCCCCATGACCAAGGATCAGGACTTCTGCACATAGTCTGTTGAGTGCAGAAAATGGTGCTTGGGGAGAAATTGTGAGACTGTATCCAAAATAAGTGTAGAAACATCTCATTACATCAGAAACACAACTACCAAACGTGAAGGAAACTTTTGAACAGCAGCTGATCCCACCAACCACTTCTAACTCACATGGACTCCAAAGGATCATGAGATCATTGGGAACTCTGTGGAAGACCAGAGCCATGTTTGATAAGAATTGCTCAAGTCTTCAGACCTGGTGGCAGAAACTCACATGCACCAAGGAGACTCATCCATACAAGAAATCCATCTTGCTGAGGCAGTGAATTTGCCCTGATAAGTTGCAAGCAAAATAAATAAATAAATCAATGCAGATGTCAAATTCATAAGAAGAGCAAACTAGTTCAAAAATTTATATTTGTTTTAATGAAGTTGAAAATATTGGCTGTTTGATGAGCTCATTTCTAATCTACTGTAGTCCAAATTTCTTCTTCTTTCCTTTTCCTTTGAGTTGGAGTCTCACTCCGTCACCCAGGTGGGAGTGCAGTGGCACACTCTTGGCCACCCCAACGTTGACCAGCTGGGCTCCAGTGATCCTTCCTTCCATCTCAGCCTTCCACGAAACTGGAACTACAGGTGTGCTATACCACGCCCAGCTAATTTTTTATTTATTGAGAAGACAGGGTTTCGCCAAGTTGTGTGGACTGGTCTTAAACCCGCGGGCTCAGGCACTCGTCTTGGCCTCCCAAAGTGCTAGAATGGCAGACTGAGCCATGGAGCCACCGAGCCTGGCCTAGTCCAAATTTCTCAGTAGCATTAATAGACTCTCCTGGACACCTACAGAAGGGTTTACTTAATTCCTTGTCCAATGCTGAAAAAGTTCCTTACACATTCCTCATGGTGATGTGTTGGTACTGTATCAACCAAGTTTAAATTGTCTCTATTCAAGAGTCTAGCCAGATAATTTATTCTTATTGTTTAGTGCTGGGTCAAATACATTCATCAATTAAGTAAAAAATTGCTACTGGAACTTACAATGGTGACTGTATAAGGAGGTCTTCCAGTATAAGGCAAAGCAAATAACTTCACAGGTGTCCACTATGAGAAGCAAGTAGAGAGAACTTCTCAGCAGTGAGCATGGAGATTGGAACCAGACCAGAGAGTGGAGAGAAGAATGATGCAGAGGGAATCCTGCTGCCATTTTTTGAGGTCAAAGAGACTCCTGGCCCTGGGGTTTATGAGATATACATCACATAAGGCTTACAGTATATCCTTTCTTTACGTGTTTAAGCTAGAAGCCCTGGTTTCCATATCTTGCTCCTAAGGATCCTGACTAGTGGAAGTAGAGACTCATCTTTCGGCATTCCCTCTTCATACTCTGAACTTACAGAAGATGTCTCCTAGATGCTGGAATTGACATCCCCTTTCATCTTGCTAGGTACTTGCACTTGTGGCCCACCCTGCCTTCCCCCTTCTTACCTCTCCTGGGTTCACCGGGCTTCTTTGCACCCATTCTGTAGATTCCTGCTCGGAAATGACCTCTTTTGGAAGCATCCTGAGCCTTTTACATAAGACTTAAGTACCCCTCAATGCTCCCATGTCTCCAGTATGTCTCCTGTCTCGGAAGGTATTTTACAAAACCTGCCTGTGTCTTCCAGTAGACTGTAAACTCTTTAGGATATAGGAATCTGGGTTCTTACTCACCCTCACATCTCCAGTTCCTATAATACTGTCTGGCACTTGTAGGTATTCAGGAGCAATTCCTGTTATAAACGAATAGGTTTACTTAAAACAGGTTCCTTAAACATTTATCATATATATACACACATACACATAAACTACCTATGCATACTGTAATGCATTATGCAATTATATTGTATACCGTAAAAAATATGTGTTCTTTTTAGTCTAAATGGTTGTGTTCTCTGTTCTTCTGAGTTTGATTTTCTCTTGTTCTTCTTTTCTTTCTTGTCTGGATCTTCCTTCCTTGAAAACTTCTCATCTTCAAGTCCTTTCTATTTCCTCTCTTTTCCAGCAATACTCAACAATTTTTATCTCATTTCCTTCATATTGTTCTTAGGACAGAACACTCATTGACACATTCCACATTAATTATTGCCTGCATGCCAATGAGTCTTTCTTTTCCAGTAGATTAATGTGACTTTCTAAGATAAATGTTTTAATCAAAAATATAGCTTACGTTATAAGAAATTAGTGCAAAGGCAACCCAGTGAGAAGGAAAGATTTTAAAGCAGGTAAGATGCTTTATTTCTCAAATCAAATAAATAGCTGCCCATCCTTCTCTTTTATAGGGTCAATTCCACCTACACATAATTGTCAAATGTATCTCACATATGTAAGGATATAATTTGTCCCTTTTCCTTAGTTTTTAAGCTGATGAGAATCAGCGCCTGGTAGACGATCAAGCACGAGAATAGATGGCACAAATGTTTATGGTGACAATAAGGAAGACAAATATGATGGCATCCAATAGAGGACCCAAACCATCCTCTAATTTTGGCCTGATTCCTTTTTGCGAATTGCTCTTTCTCCCCCAAACCCTTTAACAGATAGTAGGAAATATCAATGAAATAAGAAGGCACTAAAGAAACAGCCAGTGAGACTTTTTATGCTTAGCTTAAGGAGATGTGAATAGTTGTCAAAACTCTTCCTCTCAGAATAAGTCATATTCTTCCATTTTTTGACTGAACTCTTTGAGAATTTTCTTTGGTAGGTTTTAAGTAGTCTCTGCTAAATTAAATTTATACCCTTTTGTGACACTTTACCATTTTGTGTTTTATTTATTTTTTTGGTTAATGTTCCCCATATAATTGCTATACACTCAAAGATAGGATCTTCATTGTATTGATTTTGTCTACCTAGGGCCTGGCACTCCTTATGAACTCAATAAAATTTTGTGGTAAAATAAAGAAAATGCATTCTCATTATTCTTTATATGAATGCCTTAATCACATGTAAAGAAAATCTAGAGGTCAAATGATCTTTATTATTTTATTTTAAATTATCCTCTTCTGAAGATGACATGGCACAATGACCAGAGTTCTGTTATATATTATCCAGGGAAGAATGAGCTTGTAAGCTTCATCTATTTATGTGAAGGAGCAAAGGCCAATAGTGTGACTTTCACGCTTATCTGCTCATCTGTCAATATGCTTCCTTCTTCAATTCTTGTTCATTCCTTCAGGGTTTTCCAGAGACCATGATCCAGAGACCATGATTGACAAAATGTATGTACAGTTGGCCTTCCATAAGCAAGAGTTTTACATCTGTGGATTCAACCAACCTTGGAAAGAGAATATTCGAAAAAAAAATTACACCAGGTTCTAAAAGGCAAAGCTTGAATTTTCTGTGCTCTGTGTAGCATGATAAGTCCATGTGAACTATGTGATGTACAGGCAGAGTAGTAGGTATTATCAGTAATCCGGAGATAATTTTAAGTATAAGGGAGGCTATATGTAGGTTATATGTAAACACTGCATTGCTTTATACAAGAGACTTGAGCATTCTCAGATGTTGGTATCCACAAAAGCTTCCTGGAACCAATCTTCCATGGATACCAAGGGAAGATTTTTAAACATTTTAATTAAAAAAGAACTCTGCAAGATTCAAAAGTATCAGGCATGGCAGTCTGAAATTTCAAATTCTTTAATCTTATTCTCTGATTTAATGTTTCTCTATCCCCTTGTGTTTACACTTTAATTTTATAATATTCTTTATGCTAAATTCCATCAGTTTTTCTGTGTATTTCATGAATAGTTATTTATAAATTCAATTACTACATAAATTAGCTGCCATGAAGTTTTGATTATTATGTTCCACAGGCATATGTGTTCACCTATTTGTTTATTTGCTTCTTAAGCATGCATTAAATATCTATTTTGTAGAAGGTATTGAGCTAGATATTAGAGATATAAAGAGCAAGATGGCAGTCAAGATAAAAGTGCAAATTTTAAAAATGAACAAATAAATGCATTTCACCGTTATAAGCTTTTAGAAGTGTTTCAAGTAACAAGCAACACAAGCTCAACTTGAACCAGTCTAAGCAAAAAGTGGGAATTGGTGAGTTCTGAGTGGCCCAATCGAAGTCAAGTGCCAATGGGCTGTGATTGGGTGGCAGCAAGTTAGAGAGGTTCTCCTTGGTCTCAGTTAGGTCATAATCCATCCCAATTAACTGTGACCATTGGATAGTGTCAGTGTTATGTAAATCGGCTACTTTTGAGGTACTCCAACAAATAAGAAATAATTACCAAAAAAAAAAGAGAGAAAGAAGCATGAGTAGAAAAAAGTGTTTTCCCAGCAGTGTTTCAGTGGTAATACATTTAGAGAAGTGTCAGGTCACAAGTAGGAAGTTGTTTCTGCATATCAGCGGATGAAGTCAAGGAAGCATCATGCATAAAGTGCACTTGACGTCTCAAGTGACCAACATATGTTTGTCAGCTGGCTAAAGGTGGAGGGTTGAAAACCACTCCAGCAACAGAGCGTGAAAGAGACTGATGTGTTAAGGGTCTGGACTGTGGCTATGTGGGGTGGGAGCTGTGTTTATATCTGTGGTGACTGAAGAGGTGATTCAGGATGAGAAGCAGACCAGAGGGGCAGTTGGTGGCCAGAGAATGAATTTGCTCTGTAGGTCGGCTACTTTCAAAAATTTTAAGAGCTTTTTGTACAATTAAAAACTGCATGGAAGTCCAATATATAAAATGAATGTGACCTTGGCTTGCTGGGATTGAGGCAGAGAGGTGGATTCGGAAGCAGAGCTGGCCCGCCCTGCTCTCCCCTTTGGGACCTTCCATGGAACACGTTGAGAACAGCTGCTGCAGATGAGCGTCAGGCAAGGGGCCGACAGCACGGTATTTCTAAAAGAGCACTCTTTTTTTTTGAGTTGGAGTCTCACTCTGTCACCCAGACTGGAGTGCAATGGCCGCTGCCGGCCACTGCCGCCTCGACCTGCTGGGCTCCGGCCATCCTTCCGCCTCAGCCTTCCGAGTAGCCGGAATTACAGGTGTGCGCTACCACGCCCGGCTGATTTTTTTTGATTTATTGTAGAGATGAGGTCTCGCTGCCCAGGCAGATCTCGAACCCGCGGGCTCAGGCAATCCACTCACCTCAGCCTACCAAAGGCGCGGGGTTACAGGATGAGCCACCGAGCCCGGCTAAAGAGCTCTCTTAAACAGTATGATTGGTAGGGCTGACTCTCAAAATGAGATTAGTTAGAAGACAATTCTAACAGTTAAACTGAATTTAAGCACTAAGTTTATTTAAAGCTGGGGTGGAAAGAAGGGAGTATTTTAGAGACAGAGTTACCTAAAATTCAAAGATCTCAGTACATAGTGATGCACATGGTATTATGGGTGAATCCAAAATACGTGCTTAGCAAAAAAAAAAAAAAAAGTCAGGTATAAAAATGCACATATTGCATTATTTTATTTTGAAATTTTAGAAATGGCAAAACCAGTTTCTATGAACAGAAGACATATCAATGGCGCCAGGGGTGATGGGGACAGGGAATGGTTACCAAACCGCACAAGGGAACTTGATGAGTTAGTGTGTACATATTGTAAATCTTGATAGTGGTGGTAGTCTGATGGGTATGCAAAACTTTCAAGCAACATCAAATTCCATGTTTTAAATGAAAAAATTGTATTGTTTATAAATTATACCTCTAAATAAAGTCAATTTAAGAAATGGAAAAAATTCAGTTCAGGATTGGGTCTACTCCTAAGTAGCTGGGTGACTAGCAAAGCCAGTGCAGCCTCTAAGTTTCATTTTCTACAACTGTATGATAGGAACAGTGAGTAGCACTTGTCCAGCCTACCTAACAAGTTTGCTTACAAACTAAAGTCAAATCAATAGAAGATGCAAAAGAACCTTTTGGGTTTTTTTTTTTTTTTTTGAGTTGGAGTCTCACTAGGTCGCCCAGACTGGAGTGCAGTGGCTGCTCCCGGCCACCACAGCCTTGCCTGCTGGGCTTTGGTGATCCTTCCGCCTTAGTCTTCTGAGTAGCCGGAATTACAGGCATGTGCTACCACGCCCAACTGATTTTCTTTTTATTTATTGTAGAGATGAGGTCTCATTGCCCAGGCGGGTCTCAAACCTGTGGGCTCAGGCAATCCACTCACCTCAGCCTCCCAAAGGCGCAGGATGACAGGCTGAGCCACCGAGTCCAGCTGCAAAAGAACTTTTTAAAATGCAAAGCACTATATCATAAGTTATGAGATGTCATTATTGTATCAGAAATTTGGGAATGATATTCTGTTCTTATAAAAGGTCTGGCATTGGGTATATTTTGGAGGGCTAGTGAAGTGTTTTCCTACAAGGCCTAAGTCATAATTTCCTGCTCTTGGTTCAAAATTGAATCTAAATTATCCCTAACAAATTTCTTTAAAAAATGATAAAAAGATTAAGTAGCAAAAATGTTTACCCTCATTTTTTTTCAAATTTGACTATTGGAGAAAATTATAAAAAGATGTAATTCATTTATTGGAGTGTTCTTGTTAAAATAAACTTGTTTCATCATTACCAAGAAACATTTAAAAACATTTACTATTTATGAAACCCTGTGTGATTTAAAAAAGTATAAGGCAGTTTAAATTAAATTGTATTTTAAAGTATTCACAATTGAGAAATATTAAAGCCACCATAAGGAAGTATTCAGAAGCTTAAAGAGATGGCAAATATTTTATATATGCTGAACTTTTACAGTTGAAAGTTACTTTTGAGATATCTAGAATATAGATTATATAGCAAATCCTGCCATTTAAAATCGTATAGCATGGATATCCTATCTTAGTATGGCATGAATGATTTGGATTATATTTTAATATTCTTGTATAGGAAAAGAAATAAATTTGAGCATAGCTTTGGAAACTCTGGAAGTTCAGATGAAATGGGTGAATAAGTAGAACAAGACCTCTAAGAGTCATTTGCTTATGCTTTTAGAAAAAAGAAGAGGTTTAAAACACAAAACCTCGTATACTAGAAACCCACAACCAACATACTGCTAAACAGACAGAAATTGGAACCATTTCCCCTGAAAACCGGAACAAGACAAGGATGCCCACTCTCACCTCTCCTGTTCAACATAGTTTTGGAAGTCCGGGCTATAGCAATCAGACAAGAGAAGGAGATCAGGGATATCCAAACAGGAAAAGAGAAAGTCAAGTGATCCCTCTTTGCAGATGACATGATTCTATATCTCGAAAACCCAAAAGAATCTGTCAAAAAACCTCCTTGCACTGATAAAGGACTTTGGCAAATCTCAGGGTATAAAATCAATGCACAAAAGATAGTTGCATTTCTATACACCAACAATGAAAAAATAGAACCCCAAATAAAAGCACAATCCCATTCACAATAGCCACACAAAAATATGAAATACCTTGGCATCTTCCTAACCAGAGACTTGAAAGACCTTTACAAATAAAAATTACAAAACATTGTTCAACTAAATCAAAGATGACACAAACAAATGGAAAAATATTCTATGCTCATGGATTGGAAGAATAAACATTATTAAGATGTCCATCCTACCCAAGGCAATCTACAGATTTAATGCAATACCCATTAAATCACCAGCAGCATTCTTCTTAGACCTGGAAATGACGATACAGGAATTCATATGGAAACATAATCGACCACGGACAGTCGAAACAATCCTCAGCAAAAAAGCAAAAACCAAAACCAAACAACAACAACAAAAAAACAAAGCTGGAGATATCACACTCTCAGACTTTAAACTTCATTATAAAGCTACACTAAACAAAACAGCCTGGTATTGGTACAAGAACAGCCATATAGACCAATGGAACAGGATAGAGATTCCAGAAGCTAAACCTCAATTTCTCAATCAGCTCATCTTTGACAAAGCCTCCATCAACAGCCACTGGGGAGAGGAGAACCTATTCAATAAATGGTGCTGGGAAAACTAGCTGACCACTTGCAGAAGACTAAAACAAGACTCCTACCTATCACCATACACAAAAATCAACTCTGAATGGATCAAAGATCTACACATAAACGTAAAACCTCAAACTATAAGAACCTTAGAAAATGCAGGAGACGCCCTTATGGAAATTGGAACTGGCAACCAATTCATGATCAAAAGTCCAAGTGACCATGCCATAAGAGATAAGATGGACAAGTGGAATCTCATCAAACTGACAAGCTTCTGCAAAGCCAAAGAAACCATTGAGAGAGCAGGGAGACAGCCCATAGACTGGGAAAACTGTATATCTGACAAAGGTCTAATATCTAGGACCTACAAGGGACCCAAACATGCCAAAAAGAAAAAAAACAAACAGCCTCATTACAAAGTGGGCAAAAGATATGAACAGAAACTTCTCCAAAGAAGGCATGCAAGCAGCCAACAGATACATGAAAAAATGCTGAGCCTCACTAATCCCTTAAAGAAATGCAAATTAAAAAAAAAAAGAAAGAAAGAAATGCAAATTAAAACCACACTGAGAGATCACCTAACTCCAGTCAGGACGGCTATTATCAATAACTCAAAAAACAACAGATGCTGGAAAGGATGCAGGAAAAGGGAGCACTTCTACACTATTTGGTGGGAGTGTAAATTAATTCAATCTCTGTAGAAAACACAGTTGGAAACGTCCAGGGGAGTTGGGGGCTGGATTGGCTGTAGTGGGAAACTGCCAGGTGGGTCACACCTCATCAACAAGGGTATCTGCATAATGAAAATTTGTGCACCTAACCCTGAATTGTACCCCACATCTTCAAAATAAAGAATTTTAGAAAAAGAAAAGAAAAAACAAAAACAAAAACAAACAAACTTTTTGATTTGACATTCTCTCTTCTAATGTCTGGTGTGTGCCTGTTTCCTATGGAAACGTGAATTCATTGTCTGATAAGAGACATCCTAAGTTAGTATTGGTAAATTTTCCATAGTTTAGGGCTTCAGTTTTTAACAGTCTTAAAGCCTGTCTTCACGAAGATATCAAGTATTATATTGTGTAGCAACAAATCCTCAGAAAGTGAGTTTAAGAGTTAAAATGAAGCAAGAACATCAGCATCACAGTTTATGAGACGTACAACTCTTGCAAAAAAACAGATTGTAGGTGAACTTTATCAGTACACTTCCTCCCAAACATAATTAGATTATTGCTTGGTGGGGAGGAAAGTAGAATAAGGGGCACTGAGAAAACTAAAAGTATAATAGTACAAAGCTACAATAATTTGATGTGTGTAAGATAATGGGAATGATTTTTCCAGTGAGGTGGAAGCTGGAACTGCTCAAAGCCCATGACTCTGACTCGTCTATTCTGGTGAGTACTTCAGTGGAAATGACACTCTTGCCTCTTTCTTTAACTTTTCTTACCTCTGTGGCAGATCAACCACTTGCCCCTTTCATGGATAAAATTTCCTTATAATTACCAATATATTCAGTTAAATAACTTTGAATATGAATTTCCTGAATCATTATGTATTGATCTTACAGATATTTCTTACCATATTCAAGGGCAGTCTTATTTTCATCAGCTCAAGTACTTTATTTTCTTAAAAATGACAATAATTAGAGACAAACCTTTGTCATATATTTTTGTGTTTCTTATCTCCCAGACTCTAGAACAAATTTCCCCTCCTTTTCTTTTTCTGAGTTGGAGTCTCACTCTGTCGCCCAGATTGGAGGGCAGTGGCACGCTCCTGGTCACCGCAGCCTTGACCTGCTGGGCTCTGTCGATCCTTCTGTCTCAGCCTTCCAGGTAGCAGGAACTGCAGGTGCACGCTACCACGCCTGGCTAATTTTTGATTTATCGCAGAGACGTGGCCGCACCAAGTTGCCCGGGCTGGTCTCGAACCTGCGGGTTCAGGCAATCCACTTGCCTCTGCCTCCCAAAGTGCTGGGATGACAGGCACCGAGCCTGGCTAGAACAAATTTCTTAATCACATAATTGATACAGAATCGCGGATTCGTTGATTTATTTGCTTGAACCGAGTAAATTTCCTCCTTATCAGTCTAAGCTACTATCCATATGTTTAATATGGAGAATAATTGAAAATAACATACATAAAAATACATATTTCCTGGACGAACGTTTGTTTCTAGTCAATTCTGATGATATGCCAGAAAGCTCTTCAAGTTTTCTTTTCTTCAATAAAGTGAAACATGTATTCTCTACTTGTATCAGTCAAGGCTCTGCTGCAGGCATGAAAAAGGCAAAAAGGAAATAATGTGCTGAGAATAGTGTTGGCAGGGCAAGAAAGCTGACTGAAAGCAGAGGCTGTAGGGTCCCTTCTAGAATGCCATTGCAGGGCTGCCACTCAGGGAGTCGCTGCCTGTCTGGACAAGACTCCTGAAGACTCAATGCGTACTGCTCTATCTCCTGTTTCCAGGATTATTCCAGAGCTGCTGAATACTCCACCACCTCAGCTGTAGGCATGAAATACACCAGCTACCATCTAACAACTAGCTTCAGTAGTTCATCTTTGCAGCTTCATGCCAGCAGAGTGGACGCCTTGTGGGTTCTTTGAGTTCTCCCTCTCAGTGCCCATAAGTGTGGGGATCCATCACTGAAACCACTGATGAAGCTAGCAAAGAAAGCCCAGGCTCCAAACTCCTCCTCGCCTTGCTTGACAGTAGCAGTGTAAGAATTCTCTGGAGGTGGGGCTGGACAAAATTTCTGACTCCCAAAGATCATGAAATGTGCTGTCTTAGCAGAAGCCAGGTTCCAAGTGGAGCTGAACTGTCAGGGAGTGAGAGGCAGCACTGGGACAATGCCAAGGTAAGTGAGCCATCCAGAGCACAACATTTAAGGCTCTTGTTCTCGGGTGCCGGTCCTGCACTTGCATGAGCCTGAGACTGAACGCCTCCTTAGGTCTGCATGCTTCCCTTGCCTCGTCCTAGTCCTGGCGTGCCAAGAAGTCTTAGTTTCTCGACTTTCCAGAGGAGTGGACTGGCAGGGACTAGAAAAGCCAACCGGCAGTCTTGCCTGCAGTCCAGACCTTTTTCTGTTCAGCATCCACCTGATGGTTTCTCCTGCAGGAAAGGCACCCACAACGACCAAGGCCGCACAAAGCCACTACGTGAGCTTTCGTCTGTCACATCACTGACACCAAACTAGTCACACGAAAAAGTGAAAATGTACTTTCTTTTTATCCACTTGAGACAAAAGATAATTGTTACTACCTGGAAGACACCCACAACAAACCAAAATGCAGTGAGACCAAATTTCAGTAATCTGCTCGTTGCTTTACCTCTTGTTAAAGAATTCTAGTAGCCATAAACACATAGTTCTGACCAATCTGCCTCATGTTAAAAAAATACTTTTTGTTACTCTCTCTGTCATTTTTTTAATTAAGAAAGGAATTGTTTTCCTATAATTGAGTTATCTCCCAGATAGAATGTAAAAAATAATAATAATAAACAAAAAAACAACCACTAAAACCAGGATTCAGCCCTTGTGCTTAGTAGAAGAAAACATGATCAACGGAATAAATTGCTGCGAAGATATGTTGCTGGAAGCTTCTTGAAGTACTTTTTCTTCTTTTGTCAAAGAACACTCAGCTCACCTATAATGATAGTAAGTATTTAACGGAAGAGACATAACCAAATCTGGTTGTCTGTAGAGCAATTTTTCAGTTGATTTATTTGTGAAAGCAGAGGTTCATCCTTAAGGAGGAAGTTTTCTTTAACAAGACACTAACAAGATAAAAAATGCAAACAGCATACTCCAAATAACTTCCAATGGCAAGATGAAGGAAGGAAGGAAAACAGGAAGTGGCAGGGTGAGAGTGAGAATTGCAGTTTCAGGAGGGGCATCCCAGGAATGCATTACTGAAAAGGAGACTTTCTAGTAATAACCCAGAGACTGAAGGAGGAGGGATATTTGGGGGAAGGATGGAGGACACATCAAAACCCAAGTATGTGGTAGTAGCGTGTCTGAAATGTACAAAGGGGTCCAGTATGTTTGCAGCCGTGGCAGGGATGGAACGGGAAAGGAGACAGAGGAGATAGCATAAGGCTTCCACTCTGACTGTTTGCAAGGGCCAGGGCATTTTGCAACATCCGTTAGAGACTTAAAACCAAACATAGGTCCAAAAAGGACAGGAAATTCCTCAAGCGGAAGGACACCAACAGAAATATCTAGAGCACATGCTATATATAAAGGTGAAAAGCTGAACTCGTTCTCCTTAATACCAGAGACAAGTCGAGACCCACCCTCATGCCCTTATCATCCTTTATTTTGCAAGGAAGGTCCCTCCCAGCACAGTGAAAACAGCAGCAGCAGCAGCAACACACAAGTGAGTACAACGGAAAAAAAAGCCCCTCAAGATGGCCGATGATATGGCTGCAAGTAAAAATTACCAATTAATCCATGGACAATATGTTAGAATGAATAAAAGAGTTTAACAGGGATAATGGATACCCAACCAATATGCAAGCTAAAAGTGATGATTTATTATTATAAAATGTAATTGAAAATAAACCATTTACTATCTATAGGAAGAAAAAATATTATCTAGAAATAGAACTGATTGATTATAATAAAATGTAATTGAAAATAAACCACTTACTATCTATAGAAAGAAAAAAATATTATCTAGAAGCAGAACTATAGTTCAAGGCCTTTGTAAAAATATTTTAACATTTATCTAAATATTAAATTTACAAGACCTGAATATGAAGAGGTGTCCATGTGTTTAGTTAGTAGCATTCACCATAATAAAAATGTCACTTCTCACTACACCTGCTCTAGGCAACATTCACACAGGATCTTTTTGAAATTTTACAAATTTGTTTTTAAAACTATTTGGAAGAATGCAGGGTCAAAAATAGCCCTAAAATATATTTTTGCTATAATAAAAATGACTATGAGGCTATCATAATTTTTATAATGTGGTATTAGTTCAAGAATAAAATTCTAGACAAATGAAACAAGATCAACAGTTCAGCAATAATCACATTCCTATATGAAAATTTAATTTAATTGATGACAGCTGGCAGTGTAAATCAATGGAAAAGAATGGAGTTTTCAATAAATGTTGCTATAATCATTGTTTACTTACTTGAAAAAAATGTTAAATTAACTCTACATCATTCAAAGAATCAATTGTAGATGAATAAAAATGTAAACAGGAAGAGAAATCTCTATAATTATTACAGGACAAGTTATGACTTCAGGGCAGGGAAATGGAATGTAAATCATAGTGCAAAATAGATTAAAATATATTTTATCTAAAAATACCATTGGAGGAAAATTAAGAATGTATGATCATCACAAGACAACAATAAAGACAAAAACACAAACTAAGGAATGAGAAAATTTTCACAGCACATGTAACTCAAAAGGATCATTTTCCTACCAACCAACCCATAAGAAAAAAGGAACAGTGAATTAAAATTGAACAAAAAAGCACACAAACAGGCATATCACGGAGGAGGTGCACGGATGACCTCTGAGTCCATGGAAAGATGCTCAAACTCACTGGCAACCCCAGAAGTGTATGTTGACGACTTCCTGACACCTCATTTTGCAGCAATCACGCAGAGCAATGGCAACTTTCACCCACGGCTCATGAAGTGGAAATTGTTGCTAATGTATTAGAGAAGGGATTTGTCAGTGTGTAGGGAAGTTGAAAAGGCACAATTTCACTCCTGAGTGTAAACCCTAGGGTAGATCTTGCACGTGTGTGGAAGGCAATTTGTGAAGCAGTAGTGTTTACAATAAAAAGTGAACATTTTAAATGCTGATCAATTTTAGAATAGATAACTGTGGTATATTTATGCAGTGTAATATTCAGCAGTGGAAATAGTTATATGGATGAATTAGATTAAGGGTTTACCCCTATAATCCTTTAGGAGGCTAAGGTGAGATGATTGCCTAAGCCCATGGGTTCGAGACCAGCCTGGGCTAATTGGTGAGACCTCATCTCTACAATAAATCAAAAAATTAACTGGGCATGGTGACGCATGCCTGTAGTTCCAGCTACTTTGAAGGCTGAGGCAGAAGGATCACCTGAGCCCAGCAGGTCAAGGCTGTGGTGGTCGTGAGTGTGCCTCTACACTCCAGTCTGGGGGACTGAGTGAGACTTCAACTTAAAAAAAAAAAAAAATCCAATTCCCAAACCACAATGTTGACTGGGATAGGTACATCATAAAACTAAACAAAGTATGATTCCATCATTTAAAAATTTAAAGTAGGCAACACTATTTCCATATTCCTGAGATCCAGGCAGCAGTATACGTAGCAAAAACTATCAAGAAATTTAATGTGCACAAAAATCAAAATGTTGGTTTTCTTTTGAAAGTGAATAAGGCAGCCAGGCTTGGTGGCTCAGCCTGTAATCCTGCGTCTTTGGGAAGCTGAGGTGAGTGGATTGCCTGAGCCTGTGTGTTCGAGACCCACCTGGGCAGCGAGACCTCATCTCTACAATAAATCAAAAAATCAGCCGGGCGTGGTAGCGCGTGCCTGTA
>NW_006991396.1:0-34242 GCF_000164805.1 Carlito syrichta | reverse complement strand
AGGCTGTGGTGGCCGGGAGCGGCCACTGCACTCCAGTCTGGGTGACCGAGTGAGACTCTAACTCAAAAAAAAAAAAAAAGAAAGTGAATAAGGCTGGTATAATTGAGGAGGGACACAGAGAACATAGAGGAAGTTTCTAAAATACTAGTAACATCAACTCTTGAGTTCTGGGTTTCTAGTTATTTCCTTGGTTAATTTCTTTAAACTTAAATACATGTTTTAAAACTCTCCAAACCCAATGTATGTATATTAGTTAGGTATTTGTGTTAGTCTGATCTTCAGATAAATAGAACCATTAAGGGTTATATACACATAACCCTTAACAAAAACTTTTGGGAAAGAATTGATTTACAAGATCATAGTAGCTGAGTAGTCCGTAATTTTGAACAATCTGCAGTCTGCAAGCTGGAGAACAAGAAAAGCCAGTGGTGTAATTTAATTCCAGTCTGAAGGTCTGAGAACCAGGGAGCTAATGGTGTAAGTTCTGGCATCCAAAGGCCAAAGAATCAGAAGCTTCATTATGAGAGTAGGAGAAGATGAATGACCCAGCTCAAGAAGACAGAAAGCAATTTGTCATTCTTTCCTCTACTATTGTTCTCTTGGGGGCACTCAGGCAATTGAATGATGCCTGCTCACATTGACAGATTTTTTTTTTTTTACTTAGTCTGCTGATTCAAATGCTAATCTCTTTTGGAAGTACCCTCAAAAATACACTCAGAAATAATGTTTAACCAGCTATCTGGGGATCTCTTAGCCCAGTTGAGCTGTTACATAAAATTAACCATCATAGCACATATAAAAATTAGATGTTTTTAAGCCAAAATAAATGAGTCACTTTTATTTTTCATCATTGTAACGTAAACACTTTATAGGTTCTAAATGTTTTCAACACATACCATTACTTTTCTGATTACACTCACACACATCTCCAACTTTATTTTATTTAATTTGCATTCCAACATTTTTAGATATTTTTAAAAATCTATATCGACTAAAAGAGCTTTACTCCTTGATCATCTAGACAACTCATTATCTGTACAGAAGAAGTCAAATAAAAGGAATTTTATCAGCATGTAAATATCCTTAGTTTTATTTGTTTCAACACAAAAATCCCAACAACTACTCTGTTCTAGATAAGATACTCTGCTAGGTGATTTATAACTAATAACTCAATTAATGCTCTTGGACTCATTTTGTAGTTTTTGTCACTTCTATTTTGCATATAGCAAAAAAAATCTCAGGACAATTAAGTATGTATGCATGACTACCTCACTAATAAGATGGAGTGAATGAGAAAATTAGTCCCTGGCCTGCTAACATCAAAGCCAAAGCTCTTCCCAAAACACACGACCACTCCCATGAAGACACTGGGATTGCCAGGGACCAGAGATACCAAACATAGTGTCCACTGTGAAATAAGAACTTAATAAATATGTGCTGAATCAAGGAATACATTTCCTAAAAATATAGTCCCCACTTGAACATGGTTTAGTTTTCTGTTTCTAGTCTACGATATTTTTTCCACCTTCAATTATATCTCTGTATGGCCATGTACCACAAAAGTTTATTTAATAATTGGAAATCATACTTTGTCACACATGGGAAATTTTAGACAACATACTAAATAAGCAATTTTACCATAATCCAATTGTTTTAACTCTATTTTTCTTTTTCTATTTTTCATGATGCTCTATTGCCTTTGACTAAGAAAGCAGGTTATTAGCAATACACATTACAAGTGGTAACAACTAGTATCGCTAAGCTCTACTATGACAATTTCATAGGATAAAGCCTTCAAGTTGTAAAAAATAAATTAGACCTCTATGTTACCAATTATATTATTTCCAAAGGCTGCAAAGTAGAGTAATTCTGTGTATAAAAGCCATAGTTTGCTTCATGGTGAGAACTTTTACTTTTTTTTTTTTTTTTTATGAGTTGGCGTCTCACTCTATCGCCCAGACTGGAGTGCAGTGGCTGCTCCCGGCCACCGCAGCCTCGCCTGCTGGGCTCTGGCAATCCTTCCGCCTCAGCCTTCCGAGTAGCCGGAATTACAGGCATGCACTACCACGCCCCCGCTGATTTTTTTAAAAATTTATTGTAGAGATGGGATCTCGCTGCCCAGGCGGGTCTCGAACCCGCGGGCTCAGGCAATCCACTCACCTCAGCCTCCCAATGGCGCGGGATTAACAGGCTGAGCCACCGAGCCCGGCTAACTTTTACTTTTTAACATAAGTTTTCCTCAAACTCAAACTCTGGTAATCAGCTAGAGAGGCTAGAGACCATCTCTCCCTTTCCATTGAAGTACATATGCACATTAAATAATTACTACGCTTCAAGGACTTCTTAATTTACAAGCATGATTAATTCGATAAGTAAGCATCTGTACTATTTTTTAAGACTCCTATCCATCAGCTTTGGAATGTTTTGCCAATCGAACCACAAGGCTTTTATTGTAGAATCAGTGAACTGTAGAAGAACATTTATTTGCATGTCATACCTGAAGAATATTTTTAAACCTATAAACAATTAACTAAAATGCTTAGATTTCGTCTGCAGATAATTCCTAGGTGACATGAGAGAGTCGGTGCTGAGAAAGAACCTACTTGAGAACTGCTGATTGTTTCCATGGCAGTCATAAAAGCGCTACAGATTAAGTGACTTTTGTCTTAAACAGTAAAGAAAAGACAGGTTTTTCATCATCTGAGTGACTCATATTTGATATTGATGAAATGATAAATCTGAATAGTTTCCTCTTCCCTCCCTCCCTCTCTCCTTTCCTTCCTCCATTTCCTCTTCCCTTCTTGTCTTCTTTCTCTCTTTTCTGTTCTCGGTGTCTCTTTTCTCTATTTTCTTCACTTAGCTTTATTTTTCTCTTTCCTTCCATTTTCTTTTCTTCCAATCCTAAGAGAAGAAAAGCAACAAAAGTCGAACTTTGAAACATTATTATCGTGATAATAGAAATATTCTCTTGACTTTTAATAGTGAAATGTCTTTAACAAATTTTAGTCTTTAAAATAAAAATTTTCCTTAATTTGCTGCAAAATTTGTAATTTGCAAGTAACATGCTCTGGAAATGCTAGAGGATGTTTGATGTGGCAGAAGACCTCTAGATTAGGAAATAGACTGGATGGCTAATACTAGCCCTCGGCTCACCCTGCCCTAGCTGCATGATTTTAGGCAGCAGATTCCATTTCCTCAGCTACGAAATGGAGGGTTTATTAAAGAAAACTCAAATGAGATTTATTAAAGCAAGTTAAAAATAGCAAGGCTTTATATGCATGTAAGGCATTATTTGAGAGCAAGAGGATGTTGTTTTTTAACTTCTCATGTTTGGAATTACAATGGCTGTAATTTTTCTTTAGTTATTTTAATTCTATTTGGCTACTTGAAGAAGAGGACTAATTTGAAAGTGGAAGTCTTCCAAATTATCCTTTTGATAACAAGGTGATATATTTGATGTTGGAGGGATACAGGTGAGACTATCATTTTACCCAAGGCAAGCAAAGAGAACACTTTGCCTTATGGCAGTAATTCTATTCGGTATTCAACTTGTTAGCTACGTTGTAATTGGGAATATTTTAAACTGATTTTATGCAAAATTCAAATGCGTAATGCAGAGTACATAAATATTTATCCAAGCTATCAAATAACCAAATTCTCAAAGTGACAGTAAATATATATGTATATATTTTAAAAGATTAAAACTATTCTGGTTTCATTTTATGATATTTCCATAATCCCTTCTCACTTAACTTGGTTTGTTGGTCTATATTTGCAGGTGAATGTGAGCATTCAGTCTTTGGCTCACTTCTCTTTCTGCCTGAGTGTGATCAACACCCCCCAAAAATCTGCCTCGATTCTATTTCTTTTCACCCAGAGGAATGAAAGTGAAGATCCTGGGCCTGGTTTGCTAAATGAAACCTATGGGGGTAAAAAGAGGTCAGAGGAGGGTGTCAAAGATTACGGAGACTTTATTGAGTGTGTTAAAACTAACTAAATTTTGGCAGACTATCACCCAGAATTTCTTCCATTTTTGCATTTGTGCTGATTAATGCGTTGAAATCTCATTTTTTCCCCTACCTATCCATGAACTTTCTAGACACTTTTGTGTTAAGTTTTGGTTTCATTAACTTAGTCTTATAAGATTTGGTGACTCTCATATGCCCTCTGGACTTTATCTAAAAAATTACAAGAACTCTAAGCACAGGACGCTGAGAAGATTTTCATAATTATCTATGAAAGCACACATTGAAGTTTAAATTAATGAATAATTTGTGCCTTCTGTATGCTTGCTTATTCATATGAACAAGCTTAATTTCCTGGGATCCATCAGAAACAGCATGTTTCCTTTACGTTCATACAACTTTTTTTTATTTTAAAGATGTGGGGTACAATTCAGGATTAAGTATAACAATTGGTCATTACACAGGTATATTTTGAGCCTCCCATTGGTCCCTACTTTGCCTGGTTTGAGATCGGGTACCCTTATTGATGTTGTGGTCCCCCGCACCCCCAACCACCCTGACAGTATCCCCCCACTGCCAATCCCTTTCTTACAGTATCGCCATGCAACTTTTTTCCTCTGTATAACTTGAACAGAGTGCAATGATCTTGCAAGCACTCAGGGAAGCACAGATCAAGATTACCACATTCTGGGTTATATTAAAGAGAATATCTGTTGCTACGACTGTCTTGTCTGCCTTTGTATGATAACAGGAGCACATGTTGTCTCCACTCCTCTTGGAGAAGAGTTTTCAGTCATGGTGTGAGCCATGCTCCCTTCATAATCAGAAACACCACATCTGCATCAGCCATCAGCTGAAAGTTGCAAGTAGAACCTAAGCTATATAAAACAGACTTCTTTAAGACGGGCAATTAAAAGATGATCAATCAGAATGCATTCTTATACTCCCATTCACGTCTTCAGGAATTGTCCTCTAGCCTCTACATACTAGGAAAAACAGGAGAACGTTGAGAGAGAGAGAGAGAGAGAGAGAGAGAGAGAGAGAGAGAGAGAGAGAGAGAGAGATGCCTGATAACATTAGCATCACTGATGAAAAAATGATGCTCACAGAAGGATATTCTGTCAGTAATTGTAATATTCCATTTATCACATTATGAAGTTTTATTTCCATGTTAGGTATGGTTTACTATATTCGTTCTTTTAATTAGCAAAATTAAATTCATTCAACAGAGGTGGTCTAAGCTGCTTGCATCGAGTTGTCCTTGGCTTCACAATCACAGGAGAAGAAGAAAGCATTCATCAGAAAGAAAAGATGGGAGATTCGCTCTTGTTTTATCTCACTGTCTCTCTCCCTCACTTGGCCGTCAACACAATACAGGAGATATCATTCTCATTTAGACTTTTGCAGGCCTTCCACTTGCTTCAGTTTAAACCAACTTTCTTCACACAGCCACCAGAGAGGTTTTTTTTTCAGGTACACATGTGTAAACCAGCCATATTCACTACCCATACATTAATATATACTTTTTCTATATTTTAAAACTTATGCCTGGAGGTACCATTGCCTTATCCATTTCTTGACTTGAAGGATTCCCATCCATCCTTTGGGGCTCAATGCAAGCACGATTTCCTGAAAAGGAATTGCCTCCTTTTGTTGCCATAGCATCTTCTGCCTACGTTCATTAGAGCTATTTTAACTTGGACTCTAACAATATGAATTTTTGTTTCTGTTTTTTCTCCATTAGACTGTGAAGTCTTTGACGCCAGTGATTTTTTTTCTGTTTATCTCTCTTATCTTTAAGTCAACCAGAGCCTGGCACAAAATCTTGCAAAAGTTTTTGTTCAATCAATATTTTATTAAAGAATAATGCTAATACATAAAAATAGTTTTACTTATTTAAGACGCATAAGGATTTGAGGATTACTTAATATGACGGTGTTAACTAATCTATTAAGTATTTTGCAGTTATTTTTCATTATCAACACCATCTTTACCCTCAAGAAATTGAAAAATAGGTCTACAGCCTAAAATACTTTCTTCTTCTTTACTGTTAACATATAAGATAATTTATGTGAAAGCTGCCTCAAAGAGAGAATTATTAGGTCTCTGGTACAGTTTCAAGGTTTGATAAAGCAAATCTGTGAGCTGAAGCTTAAGGCATTTTCATCAGAGAAGATTTGAAGTCTGCATTTACAGAGATGTTACAAGGGGCACCCCTGCTAGTACTGAAGTGTTTTAATCTTCTGTAGGTAAAAAAGGAAGACACGGGACTGAAGGAAAAAAAATAAGCAGCTCTGGCTTTAGGCACAGAGAGATCATGATCCCTGCACAAAATTAAAGTTGAGAAATATGAATCTGCAAGAGTTCCACATACTAAAACAACTTTTAAATGTTAGAGAATAGAATAAGCAATCTTAACAGGAAAACTTAAGACTGGAAGCCAGTAGACCTTGACTCTGCACTTTGCCTACTGGGGAACCTTATGCAAGGCTCCTGTTGCTGTTACAGAATAAACAGTGGTACAAGGTGAAAAAAAATGATGAAACAATTTTAAGAAATGAAGACACTCTATTAGCTTAAGCGATCAATATTATTGCTATTAATGCTGCTATTCATAATAGTAATAATAAAGAGATTAAAATAAAGAGCAATAGTTTTTAAAAACAAATGACTAATGATGGTTGCATAGCTTTAGGGAGAGGCTGCCAATGGTTAGCATTGAAGGGTCGAACTGCTCCATAAATATTTGAAACTATCTTGCTCATCTTCACCAATTTGCATTCTATCATTCCTTCAAACTCACCTCAAGAAACAGAATTTTAGAGTTATTGGATACTTTAGAAGTCATTAGCTAATTTTTCTATTTCCTATTAGAGGAAGTATGCAATGCCCAGAAAGTGCATAGTTTTCCCCAAGCCACAGTGCCAGGAAGTGGTAGCACCTTCAGAGCACAGATTTGCTAATTACCAACTTGATGCCATTGGTGCTCTATCCCTTATTCGTCTCCAGCATGAAGCCTGACCACTTGAGTTCACATAGCAGAAGACTGGAAGTAAGAATTAAATCCCACCTCTGCCACTGACTATTTGACTTGGGCTTCAAGTGTTTTTGGAGTTTGTGTGTGTGTGTGTGTGCGTGCGTGTGTATGTGTGTGTGTGTTTTCCTGTAATCTTGGTTCTGAAGGTGAGAATTGATTGAAACACAGATCATACCTCTAAAGTTCGCACAATGTTTCGGTGAAACAAATGAAAATAAAGACACATTATACTAAAACCTCTGGAATGCCATGAAATCAGTATACTGAGAGGGGGATTCATATCTTTATGAACGCACATCAAGAAAATGGAAAGATCACCAGTTAACAGCCTCACAAATCACCTAAAGGAACTGGAATGACAAGACCACCAAAATCCTAACTTCAGCAGAAGAATCCAGATCACCAAAGTAAAAGCCCAAATAAAGGACATAGAAGACAAAAAAAAAAAAAAAAATCACAGAAAAAATCAATTTAAAAAAAGCTGGTTCTTTGAAAGGATAAACAAAGTTGACAACTGACAGCCCTAGCCAGATTGATCAAGAAAAAGAGAGAAAAAGCCCAAATAAACACAGTCAGAGATGCAAAAGAACAAATCACAATGGACCCCGAAGAAACACAAAAAAATTATCAGAGGTTATTATGTACACCTGTATGGAAAGACTTGAAAACCTAATGAAATGGAGGACTTTCTGACATCACACAAACTCCCAACATTGAAACAAGAAGAAATTGAGACAATCAATATACCAATAACAAACCAGGAAATTGACTTCATCATAAGAAAACTACCTACAAAAAAAGTCCTATACCAGACAGCTTTTCAGTGGAGTTCTACAGAACATATAAGGAGTAGCCGATACCAATCCTATTGAAAGTATTCCAGGCAATTGAGAGACAGAACTCTTTCCAAATAATTCTATGAAGCTGACATCACACTGATATCCAAACCGGGTAAAGATCCAACAAAGAAAGAGAACTACAGGCCAATATCCTTATGAACATAGATGCAAAAATACTCAAAAAGTTTCTAGCAAATCGGATTCAACGTCACATCTCAAAAATCATCCACCATGACCAAGTAGGCTTCATCCCCATGATACATGGCTTGTTCAACATCTGCAAGACCATTAATGTAATTAAATACATCAAGAGATGTAAAAGTAGGAATTACATGATTATATCATTAGACACAGAAAAAAGCTTTTGATAAAATACAGCATCCCTTCTTGATAAAAACCCTTGAACACTTAGGCATAGAGGGAACATACCTTAAAATACTAAGTCCATCTACAATAAACCCACAGCTATCATATTGTTCAATGGACAGAAATTGAAAGCATTTTCCCTGAAACTGGAACAAGACGAGGCTGCCCAAACTTACCCCTCCTTTTCAACATAGTGTTGGAAGTCCTCACTAGAGTAATCAGACAAGAGAAGGAAATCAGGGGCATCCAAATAGGAAAAGAGGAATTCAAGTTATTCTTCTTTGCTGAAGATATGATTCTATATCTTGAAAACCTAAGAGAATCTGTTAAAAACCTTCTTGCACTAATAAAGGACTTTGGTAAAGTCTCAGGGTACAAAATCAATGTGAAAAAACAGTTACATTCTTATACCCCAACAACAAACAGGTAGAGAACCAAATAAAAAGCACAATCCCATTCACAATAGTAACAACAACAACAAAAAGAAATATCTTGGTATCTTCTTAACCAGAGAAGGAAAGACCTTTACAACGAAAGCTACAAAACGTTGCTCAAAGAAATCAAAGATGACACAAACAAATGGAAAAATGCTCCATGCTCATGGAATGGAAGAATCAACATTGTTAAGATGTCCATCCTACCCAAGGCAACCTTGCAATACCCATTAAATTACCAATACCAAAAATAGTTTTAGTTATTTAAGATACATAAGGATTTGAGGATTACTTAATATGACTGTGTTAACTAATCTATTAGGTATTTTTTAGTTATTTTTGATTATCAACACCAGCCTTGCAATACCCATTCAATTACCAATATCATTCTTCTCAGATCTGGAAACGACAACACAGAAATTCTTATGGAAATATAAGCACCCACAAATAGCCAAAACAGCCCTCAGCAAAGAAAACAAAGTGGGAAGTATCACACTTTCAGACTTTAAACTTTACTGTAAGGCTATAGTAATCAAAACAGCTTGGTCTTGGTATAAAAACAGGCATTTAGACCCACGGAACAGGATAGAGACTCCAGAAACAAAACCTCAATTTCTCAACCAACTTACCTCTGACAAAGCCTCCACTAACAACCACTGGGGAGAGGATAACTTATTCAGTACCACATGTAGGAGATTGAAACAAGATCCTTACCTATCACCATACCCAAAATCAACTCTAACTGGGTCAAAGATGTAAACATAAAACCTGAAACTATAAGAACCTTAGAAAATGCAGGAGACAACCCTATGGAAATTGGAATCGGCAACCAATTCCTGAGCAAATACCCATGCCATAAGAGATAAGATAGACAAATGGGATCTCATCATACTGTAAAGATTCTGAAAAACAAAAGAAACCGTCAAGAGAGCTAGGAGACAACCCTCAGACTGGGAAAAAATATTTGCCATCTGTATATCTGACAAAGGTCTAACATCTAGGAGCTTCAAGGAACTCAATTGTGCCAAAAACAAAGAAACAAATAGCCCTATTAAAAAGTAGTCAAAAGATATGAATAGACACTTCTCAAAAGAAATCATATAAGCAGGCAACAGTTGCATGAAAAAATGCTCAACCTCGCTAGTCATCAAAGAAATGAAAATTAAAACCACACTGAGATAGCACCTCTCTCCCATCAGGATGGCCAGTATCAATAACTCAAAAAACAACAGATGCTGGAGCGGATGTAGGGAAAAAGGAACACTTCTACACTGTTGTGGGAGTGTAAACTAGTACCGCCTCTGTGGAAAACAGTGTGGCGGTGTGGAGCTCCCAAAAGAGCTAAAAATTGACCTTCCATACGACCCAGCAGTCCTTCTTCTGGGAATATACCTGGGCAAACTCAAATCACTCTACAAAAAAAGATACCTGTGCATGCATGGCAGCACCATTCACAATAGCAAAAAACGTGGAACCAACTGTGCTGTCCATCGAAAGGGGACTGGATAAAAAAAAAAAAAAATGTGGTATATAGACATAATGGAATATTATGCAGCCATAAAGAAGGACACAATTATGAACTTTGTAGAAACTTGAATATATTTAGAGTGTGTCATACTCAGTGATTTATCACAGAAACAAAGAACTGGAGACCATATGTTCTCACTCATAAGTGGATCCTGAACAATTATAATACTATCGGAAAGAGATTGGCAGTAGTGGGAAACTGCTGGCGGGGGTTGCGGGGAGAGGGAGCAGAGCACACTTCATCAGTAAGCATACCTCATCTCAAATGAGATGAAATGGGGACCAGTAAAATGACCATTTGTGTACCTAATCCTGAATTGTACCCCACATCTTTAAAATAAATAAATATTCTCTCTCTCTCTCTCTCTCTATACACACACACACACACACACACACATATATATGTATGAAGTATGGGAAATGATTAATTTTATATCATCTCCTAGATATTTATAGTGCACATTAGCATATTGAAGCCTTTCAGAAATCTACTTTAAATTAGTTTAGTATTAAATAAAAGTCTGAGATAATAGTTATGAAAGTGCCTTGTTAAGTATAAAATAGAAGGCAGATGACACATTCATCATGCACTTTCCCAAATTTTTATTAGAGCTTGTACTAATTTTCTTACTTTGCTAATTTGTTTTCTAGCCTTAGCTCATATCTCCAAAGAAGTGTCTAGTTTTAAGACATTCATTCGTCTAGAGGCAAATTCAGATTCAGCTGGCATCAGCTGCCAAGCACTGGGCTAAGCATATTTTTTGTGCTTTCCAGACAAGCACATCAGTGTAAAAATATTGCCTCTCTGCGCCAGGATATATATTACATGGCTCATGTATACATCATGGCACGTACTCTTCTCCACAGGCCCATCAAGCAGGATTTTGTTGTTTTGCTTATTTTACAGATGAAACAATAGAAGCTTAGGTTAGTCTGGGTAAGTGATTCAAGATCATGTATGAAATACATATCACAGTCAGTAATCAGTCTCATTTCTATCTGACTGCGTGCCAATTTCTTAGACTCTAGGTGTGCTATTTTGTTCACTCTATTCCATTGGGAATAACAGCAACAAAGAACAAGCAAACACATAATGGTGGCTGGAACAAGAGAAAGGCGATTTTTCTACCACAGTTAGGAGTGTGGACAGTCCATGACTGATAGGGCATAGACTGCATGTTTGGGCTCTGGCCTATCTTGTTGCTTTATTAAATGTGGATTTCATTTCTAAGATTATCCCATAATCCAAAATGGCTGCAGAACTGCAGTAATTATGCCCACATTCCAACGAGGAGCAGAAGGACAATTCATTTGTTTCTCATTAGCCAGCATTTACTCACTTCTGTACTTTGCTGTCAGAAAGGCAATGCAATTGTGCCATTTATTCCAGGTGGTCTCTGCCCAATACCACAGTAAAAACTCACTATGGAAGCAGACAATAGATCCTGGGGAACAGCCAGTAGTCTTTCCCATAGTTCCTCTTAAAAAATCCGGCAGTTCCAAAGAGTGACAAGATGCATCATTTTTAAATTCTCTTGTGTTTTTACATTAATCAATAATAAACTTTTATAAAATACTCAAAGATTAAGAGAAAAAGTGTTTTTTATTTTAGTCAAGGTCTCACTCTGTTGCCCAGGATGTAGTGCAGTGGCACCATTAAGGCTCACAGCAGCCTCGACCTCCTAGGCTCAGGCAGTCCTCCTGAATACCTGGGACTACAGGCACATGACACCATGCTCAGCTGTTTTCATTTTGTTTTATTTTTTGTAAAGGCGAAGTCTCACTATGTTGCCTAAGCTGGTCTCGAATACTTGGGCTCAAGCAATCCTCTCGCCTTGGCCCCTCAAAGTGCTATGATTGCAGGCATGAGCCATCATACCTGATTAATATTAAGTATTAATTACTGCAACTGAACAACCATAGTGAATCCTATAAAAAAATTAATACAAATTATTTCACTGTAACATGAGTTAGACTTCAGTAACATCATTATGATTATTTTGCAAACTCAAATAAGATTAATACATAATTTGATTGTCATTCAAAGCCAACACAAATTCAGAAAGCACTTACTATGTGAAAGACACCTGAGTACCGGGACCATATAAAAATAAATAAAAAATAATTTTTACCCTGAAAGATTTATGCAGTCATGCATTGTAAAATGGTGTTTCAGTGAACAAACGGACCACGTATATGACTGGTCCCATAAAATTATCATACAGTTTTGCTTGGGTCCAGGAATTCAAGACCAGCCTGGGTAACACCGTGAGATCTCATCTCCTCAAAAAATACAAAAATTAGCCAGGGGTGGTGGTACACGACTATAGTCCCAGTTACTCAGGAGACTGAGGTGGAAAGATTGCCTGAGCCTGGGAGTTGAGGCTGTGGAGGACCGTGATAGTGCCACTGTACTCCAGCCTGGGTGACAGAGTGAGACCATGTCTCAAAAAAAGAGAAAGAATTCTAATGGAGCCGAAAAATTCCTAGTGCCTAGTGACATTGCAGCTGTAACGTCATAGCACAATGTATTACTCACATGTTTGTGATGATGCTGGTGTAAACAAATGTACAAAACTGTAGCACATACAATTGTGTACAATATATAATACTTGATGATGATAATGAATGACTGTTACTGGTTTATGCATTTAGTATGCTATGCTTTTTACTGTTATTTTAGAATGTTTATTCTACTTATATAAAAAAGGTTAACTGCAAAATCCTCTGGCAGTTCCTTCACGAAATATTTCAGAAGAAGGCCTTGATACTGTAAGAGATGACAGCTCCATGCATGTCATTGCCCCTTAAGACCCTCCTTGTCCAGCGAGACAAGATGTGGAGGTAGAAGACAGGGATATTGATGATCCTTTATCTGGTATAGGTCTAGAATAATATGTGTGTTTGTGTCTTAGTTTTTAATCAAAACATGTTAAAAGTAAGAAAAAATATTAAAAATCGAAAATGCTTGCAGAGTAAGAATATAAAGAAGACATTTTTGTGCAGTTGTATGACGTGTTTGTTTCAAGCTAAGTGTTGTTATAGGAAAGTCAGAAAGTTTAGAAATTTTAAAAGTTTATAAAATAAAAAGTTACAGTAAGTTAAGGTTAATACATTATCAAAGAAAGACTTTTTTGTAAATTTGGAGTAGCTTAAGTGTACAGTGCTTATAAAGTCTGCAGTCATGTACGGTGATGTCCTAGGCCTTCACACTCACACACCACTCACTCCCTGACTCACCCAGGGAAACTACCAGTCCTGTGAGCTTCACTTATGGTAAGTGCCCTCCTCTATGGTGTATTTTTAAAATCTTTTACACTGTATGTTATGGTACCTTTTCTATGTTGAGGTATGTTTGAATACACAAAATAGTTGCCATTGTGTACAGTTGCCTACGGTATTCAATGCAGTCACCTCCTGTACAGGCTTGTAGCCGAACAACCCTAGATTGTACCACATAGCCTGCATGTGAAGTAGGCTGCACCACCGTGGTTTGTGAAAGTGTGCTCTAGTGTTCACACAACAATGAAATCACCTAGCAGCGCATTTCTCAGACCCGCTACCGTCGTTATGGGATGTGCGACTATAGTTTAGAAGAGGAAAACAAATGCCTAAGTTACTTTTAAAAACAAACTAAGATAAATGACCTACAACGGGCATAATTGTAATGCTGATTTTAAAGGTAGAAGAGATTGCATTTTCTTAGAGAGCTGACAATGTTTCATAGAGCAGATTGCATTTTAGAAGAGCCACAAATCATAGGTGAGATTTCTAGGAATACATATATTTGATGAGACAATAACAAAGCAAAGATGGGATTAATAGTGAAGATCCCCAAATCCAGACTTATTGAAGTGTATGAAAAATGACCTGCACATGGTGTCTGTGCATGATCCATTCATACATGCATGCATGCAACAAATGTTTACTGAACACTTACTATGGCCTAGATATTACTTGAAGCAGTGGTGAATATAAAACAAAGTTGCTGCTTTGTACAGAATGTATAGTCGGGGGAGGGGGGGCGGACAGTCAAAACTAAATGAAAATAAATCAAAAAATACTAGGGACTGATGCTTTAAAGTGCAAAGAAAGATGATGTAATGGTGACAGACGCATGGGGTGTGTATTAGAGTGACTCTTTGAGGAAGTGATATTTCTGCCAAGATATTAATGAAAAAACGATGTGGTTTGCAGTGATTAGAGAAACAAATAATACAGGCAGCAGAACAGGAAGTAAAGGAAAATGTGAATTATTGACTCACAAGGACAATGAGGACAAGTCACAGTAAAAACAACAACAACAACAACAACAAAACAAAGTGATAGAAGATGAGCTTGGAGTGTTTGGCAAGGACCCGAACAGGCGTTCTCTAAAGATCATCATAAAGATTTGAGGTCTTATTTTATGAGTAATGAAAAACTGTTAAAATATTTCAAACCACAGCATAATATGATATGATTTACATTTTTGATCATCACTTTGATTGGTGTTTGGGGAATAAATTTTAACTGGCAGTAGTGGAAGCTTGCCTTTATTGGAGCAGGTAAATGTAAAAAAACAATTTCAACATCGTTAACCTCAGCGAAAATATAAATCCAAGTTTGGTCAATTTTGACCTACTGCTCAAATCCAGCCTACTATCTGCTTTTATAAATTAAGTTTTATTGGAACTTAGCCACACTCATTTGTTTGTGGACTGTGTTTGGCTGTTTTTCATGCTGCAGAGGCAGAATTAAGTATTTGGAACAGGAAAGGTGTGGCCTGCTTGATCTTTTAAAGGAAACGTGTGGCCTGCTTGATCTTTTAAAGAAAAGAAATAATCACCATTGGTCTAAATTAAAATGTTGATAAGGGGTAAAAAGTAACTCTGCCAAGGGTGCTGAACGTGGTATAACAAGCTTCATAATGCTGATTTTAAAGGTAGAAGAGATTGCATTTTCTTAGAGAGCTGACAATGTTTCATAGAGCAGATTGCATTTTAGAAGAGCCACAAATCATAGGTGAGATTTCTAGGAATACATATATTTGATGAGACAATAACAAAGCAAAGATGGGATTAATAGTGAAGATCCCCAAATCCAGACTTATTGAAGTGTATGAAAAATGACCTGCACATGGTGTCTGTGCATGATCCATTCATACATGCATGCATGCAACAAATGTTTACTGAACACTTACTATGGCCTAGATATTACTTGAAGCAGTGGTGAATATAAAACAAAGTTGCTGCTCTTCTAAAATGCAATGATAGATGAGGAGAAGACAAGTCTAATGTTCCAAGTCCTACTGACTGCGAGAACGTTGCCTTTGTCAGGTAGGTGAGTGTCTAGAAGACCTGGATTATAAGTGGAGGGGAGGAGGTTTGGGGCAGTGAAGTATTCATTAGAGGCAGAGGTATTATATAGGCAATTGAAAAATGAGCACTTGAACTTCAGCCATAGTTTAGAGATGGTTCATTATGGTCATTATTTTAGCTAAAATTTACATATGGTGAAATGTAACGATTATAAAGGTACAACTTGATACATTTCAACGAAACTCCAGTCAAGGTACAGAATTTTGTCATCATCTCAGAAACTTCCCTGTGCCTTCGTCTACTCACTCACTCCTCAGCCACCCATCCCTCTGTCTGGGTTCTCATTTCTGTCAGCAGCATACATTGTTCTTTTTTTTTTTGAGTTGGAGTCGCACTCTGTCGCCCAGACTGGAGTGCAGCGGCCACTCCCGGCCACCGCCGCCTCGACCCGCCGGGCTCCGGCCATCCTTCCGCCTCCGCCTTCCGAGTAGCCGGAATGACAGGCGCGCGCTACCACGCCCGGCTGATTTTTTGATTTCTTGTAGAGGAACATCTGAAAGTGTCTGCAAGTCTTCATTTTCACTGGGTAAATATCAGTCAGTTATTGGGTTAGTGTATTGTTAGGTTGTATTAACGTTATAAGAGACTGCCAAAGAATTTCCAAAGAGGTTGTGTTGTTTTGCACTTTCTTCCGGCTTTGCAGCAAGTATCAGAATATTCTAGTCACTCTCTAAGCTTGTCCACACAGGACACCGTCATAATTTTAAATCCTGTCCATTCTAGTGTGAGCGAATTGTTATCTCTTTGCGGTTTTCATCTGCATTTTCTTTATGATGAAATAAGTTGAGTATTCTGAGACCTCTTTTGTGAAATGTTTGTGTAAGATATGTCCATATTTTATAAGGTAGTTTCCTTTTAATTAAACATTTTGATATTTCTTTATAAATGCTACCTTAGGCATATATGTGTATGGCAAAATATTTTTCCCAGGCCTATAACTTCTAATTTACTTAATTAAGATTGTCTTTTGTTGAGCAGAAGTTTTACATTTTGATGATGTGTGAGTTATTAATTATTTCTCTTATGCTAGTAATTTCTGTATTCTGCCTAAATAATTTTGCCAACCCTAAGGTCACAAAGATACTCTCCTGTGTTGTCTCCTATAAGCAGTATGTCTTTTGCTTTTACATTTAATTCTATGGTCCATCTAAAATTAAATTTTGTATATTGTGTGAGTTAGGAGATTGAGATTTATGCTTGTCTATCCATTTATTAAGATGCACAATTTGTGAAAAGATTTTCTTTTCCTCATTGAGGTTTTTTTTTTTTTGGCACATTTGTTGAAAGCTTATTTCTGAACCAGGTATTCTATTCCATTTATCCATTAATATTTTAACAATGTGTCTTCCAAACTCTGAATATGATGTATCTCTACTCAATTAGGCCCTTTCTAATTCACCTCAGCAAGGTTTTACAATTTTAATGTAGAGGTGCTGCATATTCTTTGTTAAATTTGATTCTAATATTTTAGGCTTGGTGTTAGAGGTATGCTGACTTTTTAAAATAAATTGGGAAGTGTTCCCTGGTGCCGTATGTTCTAGAATAATTTGTGGAGATTGTTATTGTCTTCATCTTCAAATGTTTGATAAATTCATTAGAATGTTTTCTGGGCCTGACTGGTATTCGGGCAAGATTTTGATAATGAATTCTTCTTTTAAGCAATCCATGAAAGCTAGAAAGGCATCTAAAGAAACTGGCCAGTGCTGCAACTTTAAACTAGCCTTCTGACAACTTATTTTACAGACAAATATTTAAAATAAGGAAGTCCAAACTGGAGAAAATAAACAATCTTCAAGTGGGTTTTTGCAAACAAAAAGAATAACAATGGCTTATGTTCCCTATTTCTTTATGTAGCATCCACACAGGCATTATATTTTCTATTTCATCATCTAGTATCACTTTTTTGAGTTGTGTATTTCAATAAATTTGTTCATTTCATCTAAGTCATCAAATTCATTGGTTTTATGTTGTCAATATTTTTTATGATTTCTTTATTTCCTGTAAGATCTGTAGATAAACCTCATATCTTATTCTAGATATTGGTAATTTATGTTTTCTTCTTTTTTGCTCTTTATCATTATATCTATAGTTATAAAATTGTATTATTTTTATAATACAATTATAACAGTGGAACAACTTTGCTTTTGTTATGTTCCTCCATTATATATTTTCCATTTCATTTATTTGTTCTTATTCTTTTTTATGTTTATACTTCCTTTGACTTAATTTTTACTTGCTTTTCTTACCTTCTCATGCTGGAAAATTAGAACACTGAATTTAAACTTTACTTCTTTTCTAATATAAGCAATTAGAACTATACATTTTTCTTTAAGCTCTACTTTAGCTGTTTCCTACAAAGTTTATTACATTGTTTTTTCACTATTATCGATGGCTATACATTCTAATTCCCCTTGCCACTTCTTTACTTACCCTTGGTTCATGTAGAAGGGTGTTGTTTACTTTTCACATAACTAGAGATTTTTCAAATATCTCAGGTACCTTAATTCATTGGTTACTAATTTAATTTCATTCTTTTGTGATCAAAGGACATCTTCAGCAAGAATCCATGTTTTGAAACTGATAAGAGATGTTTAATAGCCCAGTAAGTGGTCTACCTTGGTAAATGTTCCAGGTGCACTTGAAAAGAATGTGTATTCTGTTGTTGTTGGATGCAGTATTTAACATCAAATGGATCAAGTTGGTCAACTATAATGTAGCTGTACTATCAATTATTGACAATGCAGTGTTCAAATCTCCAACTAGGATTATAGATTTGTTTCTCTATTTCTGTTGGTTTTGCATCATATATTTTGAGGTCTAATCTATAGGACATATATAAAACTGTACACTATATACACATGCCTATAGACACATATGTAGTACACATATATATGCATTATATTCACACACATATATAACTAATCTCCTCTTGATGAATTGATGCTTTTGTCAATTTTGAAGTGATGCTATTCTCTGGTAATACTATTTGTCTTGAGCTATATTGTGTCTAACATTAATATAGCCATACTTGCTTTTTTAATGGTTGTTCTCTGCATAGTATATGAGAGCTGATAATTAAGTTTGTGAATTCATCCTTGAGGAAGTGCTACATACTTTATTGCTGAATATCGTCACTATGGTCACCTTCAAAGTACTCCCCTTGAGAAGCTATGCACCAATGCCAGCATCTAGTCCATCTGTCAAAGCAATTTTGGAACTGTTTTTCTGGAACGGCCATCAGAACTGTCATCATATTATTTTTGATGTCCTAAATGTCATCAAAATGTTTTCCTTTCAATATTTCCCTTAACATTGGGTAAAGAAAAAAGTCTCTGAGGGCCAGAACAGTTGAGTAGGAAGGGGTTCCAATACAGTTATTTATTTACTGACTGAGAACTTCCTTACAGACAGGGCTATGTGAGCTGGTGCATTGTGATGCAAGAACTCCTTTGGGACCATTTATGCACACACCTTTCTCATGCCAAGATTTTCAGTTAAGATTTTCCTAACTGTTTCTCTATCAGTGTTTATTTGGTCTGCTGCACTTCTCACCATCAGTCAGCAATTTTTACATGTAATTTGGTGAATGTTTGTAATGTGTTTGTCAGTTCTGCTCAGTATTGGCCTTCTTGACCACTCTTCATCAGCGATGCTTTCTATCCCCTCAGAAGAGTGCTTAATACATCTGCACACTGCTGTTTTCTTCATGGCATCATCTCCATAACTGTGGACTAACATTAACATGTCCCTGATTTAACTTCCACTCTTGCCAAGTTTAAGAATAAGGTTAAGGTTTGTCTACAGCAGGATGGTAATTTCAGTTAATTCACTTACTCGATAGCTTCCTGTTATGGCAGGAAGTAAAAATTACAAAGCTTTTTTTATGTTGTATGTCCTTAAACTTCGACATTTCAAGTTAATTCTCAGAAATTTTCAGAAAGTCTGGGCTAACCGTATTGCCAAAGTCTGAGCTATCAGTACTGTCAAAGTCTAGCTTCTAAAATACTAGCCAATTAGAAAATTCACACGTTTCAAATTTGAGTAATTTTTTTCATTAATAATAAAATTGCTGATTGAATTGCTGGGCACATGACAATGGACTTATATTTTTAAAAATAGATAACTTGAATACAAAGTTTAGATCTAAAGTTTATATAAACTATAGATTCTGTTTGGTAATTAAATTAAATAATCCAGTTAACTTTCTTAATTTAAGCATATTCATCCTGGATTTGACGGTATGTCTTGTCTGACAATGTTTTCATCAAAGCTTCTATAACTTGTTACCTACATTTTTCATTAAATCCTATCTTTCTTCTTTCTTCTTTTTTCTTTACTTTTCAAAATCTCTCTTTCATTCTAATGCAATCTGCTTTTATATCCTTGTTTCCTAACCCCCTTCCACATTTTCTTAGTCTCAATTCCTTCCAATGCTTTGGATTTATTTTTCACAACTCTGTGTAGTCAGCTTCTTTGGAATGATGTTTTCCTCTTTGCCTACAAATCTTACCTCACCAATAACCTCACACATTTCCCTTGCTTAAAATGCTCTGAGATTCCTCTTTGTATTTTCTGTAGGTATGTCCAACACTTTAAAATTAGCTAAAAACAAGTTTTCCCACTATCTCTAATGCCAGACTTAACTTATTCATTTTTATCTCCTTGCAATTGTCTCTGATCTCTTTTTGACTATTCCTGATGTAAGCAATCCATGAAAGTTAGAAAGGGATCTAAAGAAGCTGGCCAGTGCTGCTGGCCAGGGTGAATCAAACAAGGATCTGAGGGCCTTGGCCACCTGCCACTGGATGCTATGCTATGTGCATGTCTCCTATCAAGGAGCACATATTGGGAACTGATATGCTGCAAGAGTTATGTTTATATTTAGAAACTAACACCAGCTCATTTTGTTTGCGAGTGAGGCTAGTCAAAGCTGTGATCATAGGGCACACCAAACATCCTCCCATGGTCCTGCCAGTGCCTTGCCAGGGGTGGCTGTCAAACAACACCACTTGCCTGGCAGGCACAAAGAAGCTGGAGAAACCCCTAGGAAGTGGTAAAGGGGGATATAATGTGCCCTGCTCACAGCCTCTGTATTTCTCTGGTGTGGTTGGTTGATAAGGAAACTGGATGGTACCTGCAGGATGACCGTAAACTACTGGGAATTGGATAAAGATATGCTCTCCCGCGTGCTGTTGTACCCAGGATTGCCGAATTTTGGACCAGTTAGGGACCCAACTGGGCACATGCCATTTGCAGTGGATTTGGGTAATGCTTTCATTATTCATGCAGATTATCAAGATCAGTTCACGTTCATCTGGCAAGGAAGACAGTGCATGCCGTGGTGCCACCAACAGACATTTACACAGCCTTACTCTATGTCACAGCATGGTTGCTCGAGATTTAGAAAGCTGGAGGCAACCTGCATCAGTGTCTCTATTTTATTATATAGATGATGCCATATTAACTTCTGATTCTCTTACAGACCTTACACACCAGCTGGTTGAACACTTGCAGGGGAAATGATGGGCAGTGAATCAAAACAAGCTACAAGGAGTTGGCTTATCTGTCAAGTTCTTGGGGGGTATCTGGTCTGGTGAGACAAAAATGGTGCCTTCAGCTGTTATTGACAAAAATACAAGTTTTTACCCACCCAATACTCCCCAATCGGCTGCAAGAGTTTTGGGGCCTCCTGGGGTATTGGAAGGCATTTATCCCACATTTAGCATAGATCACATGACCCCTATATAGCCTGACTAAAAAGGATCGTAATGGGACTGGACGGGGAGAGTCCACAGGCATGCCATGCTGTCAGAAGTGCGGTGGGCACCATCAAGCACTGGGTATTCCAAATCAATCCCTTCCCTGTGAATTAGATGTGGATGTCACCCAGGAGGGATATGCTTGGGGGCTTTGGCAGCAACAAGGGAAAGCTTGACTTCCTGTTGGATTTTGGTCACAGACCTAGAAAGGTGCCAAAACCCACTACAGCCCCATTGAAAGCAGGTCAATGCAGTGTGTCAGGCTCTCTTAGCAGCAGAGCTGATTACTGGACAAGCCCTGGTAAATGTATGCACCACCCTGCCCATTGTGGGCATGATGATGTCTCTCGCAGGCCCCGCAGCTCAGCCATGTGGATGACAACCTTGACCCTGTCTCCAGCAGCATAGCAAGCTCCCTGCAAGGCCTCTAAGCCAGGAAACAAAGCAGCTCCCAAAGCTGACAACATTCATTGACGCAGGTGAGCAACCAGCGGAGCAGACAGTTATCACCCTATCACCCATCAAGGGGGGAATACCACCAGTCCCAGAGGAGGCTTGGTACATGGACAGGTTATGTCAAGGGCAACCCTCTCTCAGTGGCGAGTTGCTGCATGCCAGCCCAAAACAGAGACTCTTGGGATGGGAGACGGGATTGGGCAGAGCAGCCAGCAGGCAGAGTTGTGGGCAGTGTGGTTGTGACATCTGAAGAGCCAGACGATTTGCACAGATGGGTGGTGTCTGAAGGACTTTTGCTGTGGGTGCCACAATGGCGCCAGCAACAATGGACAGCTATAAACAAGCCTCTGTGGGGACAAGATAAGTGGCAGGACACTTACGGCACAAGCCTCCAGAAGAAACTCACCGTGTTTTGTGTCTCGGGACATTCTCCCCTGCAGATTCTAGGGACTGACGAAGTACACACCCTCGCCTGCATGAGATGACTGGAAGAAGCCAGTTGGCTATGTTGTAAGATGAAACATTCCAGACAGAAAACACCAGGAACTACAAAAGCTTGGGGGCTTCCCACTGAAAACACTGACATAGTGACAGCTAGCAATGACTGCCCTGCAAGTGCTGAGAGGCACCTGTGGGGACTGCCTGCAGAAGGCAGACATATCAAACGGGCCACAATCCCTTGACCCACTGGCAAGCGGACTATATCGGCACCCCCTCCCCCAAGTTGGAAGGGGTCTGGTTCACTCTCACTTATGTCGATACTACTGCAGGGTCACGGCAGATCATCCCTAGCAAGTATGCTACAAAGCGCTCAGCCATCAGAGGATTGTCACAGTTCCCAGCAGCTCATGGCACCTTAAAATCATCAAAAGCGACTAGGAAACCCACTTTCGCAGACACCAAGGGCAGCAATGTGCGGAGCAGCTGCATGCTGCCTGGTGATTTCACCTGCCTTCCAATCCCACAGGTGCCGGTCTCGTGCACAGTTACCATGGCGTGCTAGAGCATACTTCGAAACAGATCAACAATCCTAGCATGACCTGGCTGCATGAAGCAATCTACAGCCTCAATGAGTGGCCTCGAGTTGGCTGTCTCGACTCCCTAGATATGCGGACACATCCATGGGCAACGCCCCAAATCCAGATACAAGAATCATCGCTGCGAGCAAGCTGGGAAAGTGAGAATAACCTGTTGCTGCCTGGCCCACAAGACAAAGGAACAGGGGAGAATTCCCTTCATTGGCCCTGGGAAGTTCAAGCTGAACCCTGTTGGTGCTCCCTGGGGAGAGGGAGCAGATCATAATTTAGATATCTGTCCTAGGTTATGGGAAAATGGATCAATGCTGGTAAGTGTAATAGCCCCGGGTCTTAAATACTCAAAAGGGGACTATTATCATTTCTGTGTGGCAATGCTGGACACCCCCACTGTCCTTTCATGTCATGGACAGGAGGGCTCTTGGGCCTGAGAAGGCATGGCATTCCAGGCCAGGCAGACCTCCTCAAAGTGTCACAACGTTGTCACAGGATTGGAATGTTGCATGTGTTCTGCCTTATAATACAGATTTACCTCTGCTTGTTCCTCGCAAACATTTATCTTGTTGCCCTTAGCATCAGTTCTGGGAATACATTCCTCCAAAAGGTAGGGACCCTCACCTGAGTGGACACCAAGCCAGCACTCTGGGCCTGTTCAGAGTTTTCTGCATCAGTAACATCAGGGATGACATGGAGAATGAAACTGGCCAGTGAACCAGAGTGGAACACTTCCTGTCCCCGGGGCCCATTTCAGAACACTCCACAGAGCCTTTGTGGATACCAGGAGATGAAGAGGTACACTTCCTCTGTGGCAAGGGAGCCCATCAGTGAGACTTGTCCCTGCTTGAGATTCTTGATAGGGGATGAGATAGGATGGTGAACAGCTGCAGAGACAGAGGTCAGGGGCCACGCCCTACTGTGCCCTGAGTGGCTTAACGGCACCGCTGATGAAACTGCCCAGAAAGTTGGTGGGACCCTTACACATCTGAACTCTGAAAACACTATCCTCACTGCCAGTGAGCACTGGGGAAGACAAGACCCTAAAATAGAAACAGGAGCCCATCGGCCCCCCGGGGCATGCTGTGGGCATGAGGCACCCATGGATGGACCGAGGGGCATGGCGGTTGTCCATGGGGAAGGCCATACGTCCCCAGGAAAGTCTTCGATATTCTCCCCAGTTGTCCCTAAAATTGGAACATGTTCACAGCCCAGCTTCGTGTAAAACGCACTCCTTGGCAGTTTTACCTGGTGGCCATTCTTATGCCACAATCAGGAAATGTCTTCGGAGAAAAAGCAGTAGAAGCCCTTGCTAACCACACTGCAAATGCCCTTAGTTATATGAAATATCCACCTCCTCAGTGAGGAAGTCACACAAATGTGCACGGAGGTTTTACGAACCAGAATGGCCTCACATATGCTCCCTGCTGCACAGGGGGCACCTGTGCCATACTTCAAATTGAACGCTGTGATACATTCCTGACGATGGTCATAACGTGTCTATGGCCCTCATGGACCCCAGTACTGGAATCAGTGCTGTTTCTTAAGTGGCTGAAGATCCCTTCTCCAAGTGGTTTGGGTCACTAAGCTCTTTCTGGCAAAAAGTAGTCATAGTTGTTATAATCATGGTAACGATTTTACTGTTCGGATCCTGTGCCCTTTACTGCAAATGCGGGATGTGGATGTCATGTTTGACTCAAGCGTCCACCGCAGGGAACTTGTGGAAGATGGTGTCACTCAAGAATTCTACGGGGGGAAAAGCCAACGTAGGGGTGGGATGTGTGGGGGTCTCCAGACACAGACGATTTCCCCCCACCACCCTTCTCTCTCTCCCTCTCCCCCGGGAGAGGCTTCTGGCCAAGGCTGGTCTCTGACGGCTGGGTGCATCTTTCCAGTGATGAGTCCTGGGATTCCGGCGCCACAGCCACAGGGTGTAGGTGACCAAGCAATCCTAAGATAATGCAGCTGTCACTCTTAATCAATGTAACTGCAAGCACTGCACAGGAATTTGAATAATTAACTTGCATGATTATAAAACTGTTTGCTGTACTGTCTCAAGGTGCAGATCCTTCACCAACCTGCTGCCATCGATGTTTTCCTGCAAGTTCTAATAAGTCCATGTTTCCTCCTGCTGTACCTCTGGATGACTTCTTTGGAACAACGGTGAACATTGTGTGCAAGTCCTCTCAGTTTGGGGGCTACCGCATTGCAGAATGGTAACAGGGAATGTGTGAGAAAGACCAAATTTGGGGGGAAAAATAAGGAAATCAGTTATAGCTATACTGAGAAAGAATGGATGCAGGAAATTCATGTCAGGCTTATGACAAATTGGAAATGGGGAACAAGAATTCAAAAGAGAGATTAGACAAAAGTTTAAAACTGTAGGAATGGGGGAAGGTGTGGAAATTAGAAGAAAATAAATAGAAACACAGATACCTTAGAAACTGCATTTAGAAAAAAGGAATGAGAATGTCAACCAGCAAATGAGATACTTAAGTAAGATACAGAGGAATAACAGAAGAACCAGAAGATATACATTTTAAGAAAGAAAAGGGAGGAGACGTAGAAGCAGTGTTGTCATTCTCAAATTCAGTCGTGAGCTGCTTAATGACATATGTCCTGTGAAATACATTGTTAGGCAGTTTTGTCTTTGGGCAAGCATCATGGAGTGCATTCCCAAGGACCTAGAGGGTACAGCCTACTCTACACCCAGGCTGCATGGTGTAGCCTATAGCTCCTGGGTGACCAACACATTCAACATGTGGCTGTCCCAAATACTGCAGGCAATGGAAACACAATGGTAAGTATTTGTGCCTCTAAACATAAGAAAGGTACAGTAAAAATGTGGTCTTATGATTTTATGGAATCATCATGGTATATGCAGCCCACTGTTGGCTGAAATTTTGTTATATAGCAGGTGACTATTCTTGAGAAAAATGAAGGAGGATGTCTGGAAAACTAAGCAAACTGGAAGAATACAATGTTGTTATATGGCTAAAAAGGACATTTACAGAGATTGAGAGGAGTAGAAAGTGAAGACATGGAAAAAGAAATATGTATTTCTTTCTTCACCACCCCTGCTTGGCGTCAGACTCGGGAAACACTCAGACTTTAAGCATATATGGTCCGTGGCAGGTAGATGCTGAGAAAAATCTAGAAAACCTAGGGGGAAAGGCTCTGACAGCATCTTAGGAACTACATTCCCACTCACAGACGGTATCTGGAGTGAATCTTATTTCCTTGAAGTGTCCAGGGGATCACAGATGAGCTCCAGACGTATGACTGACTGTTGGGCGCGACATTCTTGGGCAATAGAAACTCGGCCTGGACAGGGACTGTGTGACAGGGTCTGTGCGCTCAGTGAACCTCCGGTGAGTGCTCTGTTTCAGAAATTACACCGATTCGGAAAACCTCAGGGCCTGATCAGAATGCTGGTTCTCAAGGAGCACTTTCTGGTCTGTAGCCCCGTGTACCTGACTAGGACTATCACTGCCTTCTAGAGGCATTTCTGAAACTTTGACAAGGCCACACCATCAAGGCACGCCAGGATGGCCTCAGTTCTAATCTTTCAGGCCCACGTGGACACTACATTTGGCACGACAACCAGGGTTCTCCCTTCCGGCTCTTCGCTGCCCGCCCTCATCTCCCAGCTCACACAGAGGCTGACCCTGGATGCAGAAAGCTGGCTGAGGACAAAAGGTACCAGGGAAAATGACCTGCTTAAGAAATGTAAAGGTATACAAAAAAACAAGGGACTTTAGCTTCAAACGATTTTATGGGCTAGAGAAAAATGAAAAGTAGCAGAATAAGTGTCAACATACATTCAAATTTTAAAAAAGAGAGATTGATCAGCTAAAAATTCAGCGTGAGTTAGTGTTTGGTTGGGTGGTAAGGAAAGGGACACGATTGTGTAGGGCTTTTAAAGGCAGCAATCATGTTTTATTTCTTAAAATAGTTAGTAGGTAGGTGTTTATTTTATTATTATTCACAACAAATACATTATTTGTGTGTAATAAATATTTCATATGCATATAAAATATATTTCTAATGGAACAATAAAAATAACATCATCAACAACAATGCCATTATATCATTGTATATCATGTTCCAACCACTGCAATCGGTAATTTCTATAATTTTCACAGAAACTCTGATCAGATCAGATAATAGTGATAACAAGCAAGGGCTATGGTGGTAGAGGGCTTGGGTTCAAGTCTATATATATGGCAACTAGCTGGAGGTTCTAGGGCAATTTATAGAATGTCTTTATGACTTTATTTCTTCATTTGTAAAATCAGGATAATCAAGTTATCTACCTCAAAGGCTGAGTATGAAATAATCCACGTACAACAGGGTTATGATTCTTATTCCTTTTATTATACTTAACTGATTAGCATCTGTCTGCATGGCTCCAAAATTCATGGTGTTCCATTGTTTAGTTTAAGGGAAGAGACTGGCAGACATGGAAAAGTAGACTGTTTAAGAGAGTAAGGGTTGTCAATAGAATAAGGTCTCAGGCAGTAGGAAAGAATGAAGCAATTTTATCACTTTTATAGTTTGGACTAACATCCTTAACAATGCAGAGTAGCTAGTGTACCTTTCAGGAGTAAATTTTGTGCTTTTTGAAACAAGAGATTTCACATAAGATTCACAGAAAGGGTTCTGCTTGGCATCAGGAATAAACATACTCTGTTAGCATTAATAGAAAGAACAATGCTTTTTCTGAGGTATAATCAGACCGTAGTTTGTTTTTTTCAAATATTGTACCTTGACTTGTTATCCCACCAGGAGAGAGATAAGCAGTCTTTATATTTTAAACACAGTATATACTAAAATAATACCACGCAGAGGCCACATCCATTATTCAGATTATCAATATCTTGATGTATCCTATTAGAGGCAGTGACACACAATGGCTAATGACATGGGTTCAGGAGCCAGGGCACCTAGCTTTGTTACTGTCTGTCTGTCCTTGAACATATCACAAACCTCTCTGTTCCCCAGTCTCCCCACTTTTAAAATGGGGACATTAATAGTACTGAATGCATAGGAGTCACACAATTTAAGTGAGTAAATACTGTGTAGCATGCTTGTCTAAGGAGCACGCCAGACATTTAGTAAGAACTCAGTCAGTATTAAATATTATTAAAATTACAATTATTTTTCATATTATTGATATTGTTTTATATCAGGGGAGTTCATTATAATACATAGATGGCTGTAAAACAATAAACTTTGTAAAATAAGAAGAATTGCTTATTCGATTTATAGTGATTTTTTAAAAAGATAAAACAAGTACTTTTATAATTAAGTTGGAAGAAGACAATGGAAGATGAAATATTGTCTCTTAGGTGGAGTGGGCTTAAACATGTTCATACATTTTAAATGATGATTCACTTATAATGATTGCAGACATGTATACAAAACTATGTATAAGAAAGTTTAGGGCATTTTATTTAATAATACTAAAAACTTGGCAAAACCAAAATGTCCAACAGTGGGGAATTAATTTAGTAAGTCATAGTTTAAGAATGTATGGTATTAAAAATCATGTTACTAAAATACTTATTGTTTGGTAAAATGTTAAGTAAAAAAAATGCTTATAAAACAGCATGTGTGTTATTATGTATAAAGATAAACATATATCACTACTTACACACAGATTACATTGCAATAACATATTTATAATGGGGGCATTTAACTAAGTAGAATTATGGTTTCTTTTTTGTGCTTTTCTGTATTTTTCAAGATTTTGGAATTGAATTGAACATATATTAATTTTGTATTTGCAAAAGGTTGTTGAAGTAAGACTATGAGTATAAGAACATGAAAAATATGTCACAAAAATAATATTGATATTGAGAAAATTCCAAAATGATAAAAGTCAATATAAAAACGTTTTTCCTCTAATAGATATAACCAAACACAAATCAGATGGTTTAACAGCTCCAAAGAGGATGATAATTTTTGCATAAATTATTAGTTACTCTAGTGTATATATACTTCAAAATATCGTGCTGTACTCAATAAATTCATACAATCTCATCTTCCCATTAAAAACATAAAAACCATTACTTTGAGAAGCATCACAGGCTTAAACTTTTAAGTGGTTAATTATTAATGAACATTAGTTAGTTTATGAACTTAACTGTGATTTAATTATTTATAATAAAAGATAATGCAACTATAAACAGATCATTATGGGGCTTAATTTATATGCTAAGAACATTGATATTCATTTCATTATTAGAAACTTTCTATATTAAAAATGTAGAGCTCCTGAACACTTATCGATCCACTTGTTTTTCAAAAGCCATTAATCAAATGCTTTCTAAGTGAGTAAGGCCCTGGGCTGGGCAACTGAACTAGAGAAATGAATTGCCAGCGTTCTGCTCTACGAGCAAGTACATAGCAAGTCATAATCTGATGTGCTACACTGCATTGTACTGTATTACAAGTGATGTGTTATAACTAGTTGCATATAGTTATAATAAGCCTGTATGTTCTGTATCAGCACATGTAAGAAATACGTTTATTTAAGAAATACATTGTACTGTATAGTATTAACTCTTTCTAGAGGTTTGAGTCATTAGTAATGAGAAATTCAACTTACCAACTCACTTAATACCCCATGTCCAAACAGACACAAAATAGACACGATATTCCAAACTGTCTATAGTGCTTCTAAAAATCCTAAAGTCAAATATCTATTACTTATCAATCTAATTTTATGAAAATCAACATAAACTTACTTCAGTAGTTATTAGTCACTTATGGGTATGAAATCTGAGAATTGATATAAAGATATAATACTTGTACAATTAACAGGTTTCAATGATTTTCAAGCTCTCTATTTGGCAGGCAGATGTCTAAGAACTTGACATAATCAGAATTAAATGTTTTAAGGTATAAAAGGATAACAATATATTGGCTATCCATGTCATTGACATTCTGTAAGATTAGAGTTCACAATCAGCCAGTCACCATTTTGGGTTGCAAAGAGATCTTGTAATTCAAATCAGAAGAAGAAATAGTCACTGAATTATCACAAATAGAGAAGTGGTTTTGATTTGATGGCACTAAAAATTTGTGAAAAAATATTGTCTCAAAATCATGAGATAGGAGAGACCAGGACTACAAATAAATAATTATACTTCAAGTAGGGTATCTATGGGAGAACACTGGAGTCAAACAAGGAAGTGACCAAAAAATCCTCTGAAGCACAAAACCTCAAGTTGACAGCCCAGAAAAGGAGGCAAAATACTCACCTGAGACTTGCTCAGAGTCAAGAGGGACTCTTCCTGGTGGGGAAAAGATAGTTGGGAGATCACTAGTGGTGCCACTTGCCACCATGGATGCCTGTGACTCTAACTACAGAAGAACCCTACATACCTCACAGCCCCTTAGCCCAGTAGAGAAAGCTGCCCGGAGTTCATGCAGTTGCATTGCTCCTGAGAGGGAAGTCATATACAGTCTCTGTGACTCCCCAGTACCCAAGCTGTTATGGCACTGCGCTATTTTTAGAACAAAGCCACTGCTGGAGTGTACTCTGTCCTCATAGTTAGTGACCCCTGCATCTCCACATCCCTTCCACTGTCATCTCATCACACCAACATGAAAGGCCATGACTCCAGGTACACCCAGAGGTACAACCATGAACTTGACATCCAAGCCATGCAGCACCCTGTACCTTGAGAAATGAGTAGTTCAGTAGAGCAGGGAGCTTGCCCCCATGCATGGGTAAATCAAAGCATATGTCCCCCAAGGCCTGAGAAATGACCATCCAGCCTTGTTGCCACTGTTGGTGCTATGCACCATGTGTACCTCCCGAGAACCAAGTAATGGGTTTCTCAGTGTCTGCTGGCATCAGTGTCTGACTCACAGGTCCCCTTTACCTGTGGAGCCACTGAATAACATACTTACTCAGAACCAAAGCCTAAGTGCTCTACTCAACTGATGCCATAGGGTGCATCTTAAGAAAATGTTTTTTCCTACAAAGGTTACTCTATACAATTGGAAAAGGTGACTATTCCACCAGATGCACAGATAGCAATGTAGGGACACAAGAAACACACAATGAGGAAGCAAGGAAACATGTTACCTCCAAAGAAACACAATGATTCTCCAGTAACAGAACCCAAAGTAAAGGAGATCCATGCAATGACTAAAAGGAATTTGAAATGATGATCATAGGAAATTCAGTAAGATACAAGGTAAAACAGATATAAAGTTCAACAAAATAATGAAAACAATGTTTTTAATGAATGAGAAATTAAACAAAGAGATAGATATCATTTTAAAAAACCTAATATAACATGTGGAGTTGAATAATTCAATGCTCGAAATTACAAAAAAGAATCAAAAGCATCAACAATAGTCTAGCTCAAGCAGAAGAAAGAATTTCTGAGCTGGAAGACATGTCTTTTGAAATAACTTAGAGAAAGAAAGAAAGAAAGAAAGAAAGAAAGAAAGAAAGAAAGAAAAAAGAAAGAAAGAAAGAAACCTGAACAACTGGTGGTCAATACAAAAATTAAAAAGACAATTTTAAAAGTTAAACCAATGAAAATGGAAACACGATACATGACATCTATGGCACAGAGAAAAAGCAGTCTATAGCAATAAATGTTTATATCTAAAAGGTAGAAAGGTTTGATATAAACAACTTAACAAGGTACCTTAAGAAACTAGAAAAACAAGATGAACTCAAACCCCAAATAACTGCAAATAAATGATAAGGATTAGAAAATAAATAAACAAAATAGAAACAATATAAAATAAAAAATATAACATTGGTTTTTTGAAAAGGTAAACAAATTCAACAAATCATTAGTTAGATTAAGATAAAAGGGAAGGAAAAAAAAAAAGGATACACTACAACTGATGCCACAGAAATGCAAAGACCATTAAAGACTAGTACAACATATTGAAAAACCTAGAGGTAATAAATACATTTCTGGACACATACAACCTTCCCAGATTGAATCATGAAGAAATAGAAAATCTAAATAGACCAATAACAAGTGATGAGATAAAATCAGTAAAAAAGTAACTCCAAAAAGAATAGCTTGGGACTAGATGTCTTTAATGCTGAATTTTAGCAGTCTTTTAAAAAAGAACTAGCACATTTTTCAAAAATTAATTCCAAAAAAAGTTGAAGAGAAGAGAATTCTTCCAAATATGGCCTACATATCCCTGATATCAAAACCAGAGGAGAACACATAAAAAACTTTTAAATAAATAAATAAATAAAGCCACAATATCCCTAATAAACATAGATGCAAAAATTTTGAACAAAATACAAGCAAAACAAATCCAATAGCACATCAGAAAGATTATACACTATAATCAAATGGGATTTATCCCAGGATGCAGGGATAATTCAGCACATGCAAATCAATAAATGACATATATTGCATCAACAGAATAAAGAACCAAAATTATATGCTAATCTTAATAAATGCAGGAAAGTATTTGATAAAATTCAACATAATTTCAAGATAAAAACTTACATCACATAAGGTATAGAAAGAATGTACCTAAACACAATAAAGGCCATATATGACAAATCCACAGCTAACATATTGAGTGAAGAAAAATTGAAAACATTTTCTCTAAGCACTGGAAGAAGTCAAGCATGCCTACTTTTATCACATGTGTTCAGCATAGTACTGAAAGCTTTAACCAGAGCAATTAGGCAAGTGAAAGAAATAAAGACCCCACTAAAAACTTTTTTTTTTTGTAGAAATGAGTTCTACGTTGCACAGGCTGGTCTCAAACTCCTAGACTCACACAATCCTCTGGTCTTGGCCTCCCAAAGTGCTGGAATTACAAGTGTGAGCCACTGAGCTCAGCCTAAAAATCTTTTTGAGCTAATAAATGAATTCAATGAAGTTCGAGAATACAAAATCAATATATAAAAATCTGTAGTGTTTATGTCAACCAGTAGCAAAACTAACTAAAAAAGAAATAAAGCAATCCCCAATGACTACAGCTACAAAACAAACTAAAAACAAAACCTAAGAATCAATTTACTAAAGAGGTAAAAGTTCTCTTCAATGAAAGTTATAAATAGTAATGAAACAAATGGAAGAGGACACAAAAAATAGAAAGACATCCCATACTAATGATTTGTAATAATGTTAAAATTTTCATATTATCCAAAATGATCTACAGAATCAATACCATTTTCATCAACACAAAAATGTCATTCTTCACAAAGAAAGAAAACGAAATCCCAATATTTGTATGCAACCAAAAAGACTTCAAATAGCTAAAGTAACCCTGGGCAAAAATAACAAAGCTGGAGATATTATGCTACCTGATTTCAAAGTCTGCTATCAACCTATGGTGCAAAAATATCATGGTGCTGGCATAAACACAGACATATAGACCAATGAAACAGAATAGAGAACCTAGAAATAAAGCCATGAACTTTCAGCCAACTGATTTTTGAAAAAGGTGCCAAGAACATAAAGCAAGTGAAGGACAGCCTCTATAATAAAGGGTGCTGGGAAAACTGAATATTCACACAAAGAATAATAGAACTAGACTCCCGCCTCTCATATATAAAGGTCAACTAAAAATGGATTAAAGACTTAAAGGAGAAACCTGAAACTATGAAACCACTAGAAACAAACAGAGGAAAAATGCTTCAGTACCTCGATCTGGATTTTATGGATAAGACCTCAAAATCACAGGCAACAAAAGCAAAAATAGACAAATAGAATTGTATCCAATTAAAAAGTTTCCTCATGGCAAAGGAAACAATAAAGTGAAGCAACAAACTGCAGAGTGAAAGAAAATATTTTCAAACTATTCATCTGACAGGCATTCATATTCAGAATATGCAAGAAACTCAAATAACTCAAATGACAAAATGTAACTAATTCAATTGAAAATAGACAAATGATCTGAATAAACATTTTGCAGAGGAAGACATACAAATGTCCATGTATGTGAAGAAAAGAGTTTAATAATGCTAAGCATCAGGGAAATGCAAATCAAAACCACAATGAGATATCACCTCACCCAGTTAGAGTAGCTGTTATCAAAGACATAAAGAGAAGTGCTGGTGAGAACAGGAAGGAAAGGGAACTCTTATACACTGTTGGTGGGAATGAAAATTAGCATAGCCATTATAAAAATCAGTATGAGCATTTCTAAAAATCTGAAAATAGAACTATCATATGATCCTACCGGATTGAAAAAAGAAATCAGTACTTCAAAGAGATATCTGCACTTGCATGGTTATTGAAGCACTATTCACAGTAGCCAAGATTTGGAACCAATCTAAATGCCCATCACAATTGAACAGTTCAAGAAAATGTGTGCAAGGATGACAGACAAGTTCACAAAGCATTCCATATTTAAAAAAGAAAATGCAATAAAAATAATCATTAACACCAACAAGGTCCCCCCAAAACCCACAAAGACATGAACACTAAACAGTATGATGCTAAACAACTCCTGGG